>NW_027468870.1:5114499-5136999 GCF_046254945.1 Alosa pseudoharengus
GGCCTCTAGAACTCTGCTTGACAAATGGCAGCAAGAAAGATGAGCTCCTTTTTTTTGCCAGAAAAAAGTTTGTTATACTTACTCAAATTGTAATAATTTTATTGGGAAGTTGAATAGAAACAACAGAGGCAACAAACTGTCAAGATAAGACCTCTGAGTCAATTTTCAAAAGCCAAAAAAATCATCAAGAAATCAAACCTACAAGAAGCTAATTGTTGCTAATTGTTGGAAGAGTTAGCCAAACTGCCACTTAATGACATCATAATGGATGCTGGATTACAAGAAAACATGGCTAAAGGCCCGTACACACCGAGTCCGATTTTTCAGACGAAATATTCGCACGAAATTACGCAGCCTATTAAACACATGCATTCGTATTAGTCTGTACACACCGAGGACGAAATTCGTTGCGATTAAAAACATTTTCGCAACGGTCTCATTTCATGCGAAATTTCGCATGCGAAAAAGAGCTGTTAACCAATCAAATAATGATTTTGCAGGGTTCCATTGATGTCACAATAGAACGACGAGCAGAAAAAAAGATGATAGATTGGGTGATCCTACTGCTCACGATGACTAGTCTCCTCAATAGGCCTATATGCCAAAGTTACAAAGAGTTTACGTTACAGTAGACTCTCTCAGGTGTTCAAGAGTACTCCTGACGAACTTCTTACGTAGTGCGAACTCCTTACAGACAGCTTTCCCCACTTCTTACCACCGTCCCATTTTACACTCAACCAAAAAGAATGAAATCTCACTACAGCAGTGAACAGAGGACTTCTCACTGAACATATTTGCAATGAAAAAATACAACATGCATTCATGGAAATGGAAGTTTTAAGAATAGGTCATGATAGGCTATGCTGCTGACAACAGCATTATGTCCAGGGTTACCACTATCGTAATTTTGCCTCACATTTCCTGGTGCGTTAACTTTGCTTTATGCTTCATAACTGAAGTAGCCCAATGTGGAACTCTGAAAAACTTTCTGTGGATCTTATAAAGGTAAGCTAATAACTGGTAGGCTATCATTATTAGCTTTTGCTGTGTGTTGGATCATCGTCATACAAGCTGATCAATTTTTACCACTTGTTGCAGCAGTGCGATTTTATCCCATGCTCATTTCTACAGGCTGTCTCTGCCTCCGCTCCTTAGCAGATACATTTTGACGTAGCCTGCGTGTGAAATGGTTTTGTGAGATGTACATGATATAGGCTATGGCCGTTTTATAGCGTGTTGGCGTATAGCATTTTGGCATGTAACATTTTAAATGAGGCCATGCCTATCCTACAACTTGTTAGGCTACACCAGTCCGCCCAAATGGCATACCTCGAGTCCAATATGTGGGTACCCCTGGCTGCAGCTTGCAGATCGGGCTGGGCTTAATGTGGGGCAGAGCGCAACGTTGAGCTCAGCCCAAAATCGTCATTCCCTGCTGACCTCTCTGTGTCCGTCTATTTACCCGGACTCGGAGTTCAAATTTTTCTCAAGGAAGAATGCTTAACTCTATAAAAGCGTATCCTCATTAAACTAGGCTACTGCCAACAATCATGTCCCTTCCCGCCTAGCGTTAGAATCTGGTTGTGTGTGTGTTGTGTAGTGGGGTGGGTGTACAGTATGGGTGCACTAATGAGCCCAACCAACTTATGTGTTCCATCAGTGGTTCGACTGCACAATTATCACAATAGCACAAGTAGAATAGACAAGGGATGGCCGTAAGCTTTAGGAATTTCCCCAGCACCTCTCAAGCCAATGCACGGTTCAATGAATGATCAAGGCTATAATCCGTTTCAAATCTTGATGATTTTATGAGTTCTCCCTGCTTACTGAAAGTCGCTGTGTGAACCTGCGTGACGTGAGTGCGAAATAGAATGCGAAATATTAAAATAATCGCATCGGACTTGGTGTGTACACTTTGAGTGCGAAAATTTCGCACACGAATGTTTTGCATTTTCGCACTGTTATTTCGTATCATATCTGGTGTGTACGGGCCTTAAGGCTGAGGCATTTTTCAAAAATGAAGATGAGTTGGAAATATCTTATCCCAACACTGTAAAAACAGTCAAAGAAAAGAAAAGAATGAAAGAAAACATCATTAGAGAACATCCAGAAGCACTGATCTCCGATTACATGGGACTTGATGACAACAAGGTCCTGTGTAACCTCCTGTTCTTCACAAATCACCCCACAGTATGGCATACCACCCTCTGCACTGTCTGGGAATGTGTGAGAAAAGGAGGCATCAGCAGAGGAAGACAGATTACACTAGAGGGGGCAAAGGACTTTAAGGTGACAGTTAACCTGTATCATAATGGGACTGTAATGGTACAAGGAACTGAAGCAAGTCTCGTTCAATTTCAGAGCAAATTTAAAGAACTCAAAGAAAAAGCTCTGAATATCAAAAATGACCAGGTGGTGAAGACTATTACTATTACATCAGAAGCTGAGACTAACTCAAATAGCCAACATGTACATAACCCCATTACATGTCCTCCCAGTAATACAGGCCCCAAGACACCCTCCTCTGACACCACAAAATTGAGAGATGCGATAGTACAACTTGAACAGGACTACATCATGTTCAAAGAGGAAACCGCTCTCAGCTTACAACAACTTCAAGACCAAATCATCCACCCTGACAGGAACATGGTGCAACAACTTTGCTCGGCAGTAAGGCAGCTGGAGGAGGCCAACCAAGAGTTGCGGCAGGAGATGAGGTCTCTGAAGGAAGAGCTGTGGAGGATAGCACGGCACAGAGAGAATCCAAGGGATCATACCCTTGAAAGCAGGAACAGTGAGCCATCAGTCAAAAATCCCATCTTGTCTGAAAGTGCCACAATCTCTGTCAATGTGCCTGTAGCTCCAGCTTCACCTCATGACCAACCTCCCAAACCCCAGCAACGCATCTGCCAAAGCAGACCACCCTCCTCTTCAGCAAACATCAGTCAGGGACAACAAGGGACAAAGTCTGAAAGCGAGGAAAAGGATAACATCATCATCCTGTGCGACTCTAATGGGAATCATCTGAATCCCAGACGACTTTTCCCTAGAAGACAAGTCAAGAAGTTTTGGTGTCCAACGACACACACTGCTAAGGACATAATACAAAAAGGCTTACTCAATAATCCATCTCACATAATTATCCATACAGGGACTAATGACCTTAAAGACAGGAGAACTGATGTGGCAGAAGCCTTAATCAGCACCATCCAAATTGCCACACAAAAACATCCAGATGCAAAGGTAATCATCTCATCTATACTTCCACGACGGGATATTCCTGTAAGTGTCACTGAAAGAATCAACGGCAAAGTTGTGTCCTTCTGTGCTGATATACCCAATGTAAAGGTTGCACACCATACAGACATTACCATCAGACATTTATATGACAATGTCCACATACATAAGGAGGGCATGAAAATATTTGCTAAAAAACTCAAAGACACAGCATTAAATAGAGTGAGAATACCATGCTCTGAAAGCAGCAGGCCAAACATCATCAAAGACAGCCAAAAACCAGTTGAGACGCATAGGCCTACCTATGCAGCAGCCGTCTCTAACAAAGGTACTTGTAGAGATCTCACTCAGATAACAACAATGCTTCAACTTATATATGATAGTCTCTTGCATTAGTGAAAAAAAAAAAAAAAAACTTTGTATGAATATTCATTTTGTAAATGCGAAAAGACATAGGACTTTGTGTATGTGTAAGTGTGTGTGTGTGTATGTGTGTGTGCACAATTACTTTTATTCTTTTTCATTTCTTTTCTCTTTTTTTTTAATAACCTGCAGTTTTTTTTTTTTTTTTTCTTTTTTTTTTATATATATATTTGTGGGTTTAAGTGTGTAGACTACGCTCAGACATACAGTTTTCTTATGTTTGCCTATAGACATAATTATTACCTATCTGCACAGAAATATCAATATGCATGGTTGGAGTGTGTGGGGGAGGGATGGGGAGGGGGGTATGAGTGTCTGAGTATGTAAATATGTGTATAGAAACTTAAAAATGTCTACTTGTCAGTCTATCTAATCATATACTATATGTCTGTCTTATGCATAACATTCATAATCAACATTGCATACCTGTTTGTGTGTGTGTGTATGTATTTGTGTGTCTGTGTTTCTGTGCATGTGTGTGCAAGTGGGTGTTTGTGTATGTATGTTAGAATGTGTCTGCGTCTGTATATGTCAGTGAACTTAAACATGTATGTATTTGTCTGTGTCTCTGTGTTGAGTGTTCACAAGTCTGTTTGTCTTCGTAGATATAATGTACCTACCTATAGGATATTTATCTCTCTGTAGGTTTAGTAATTTATCTGGTAAAAATAACCAGAGGCGCACCTTGTCAACAGGCAAACCAGGCAACTGCTTGGAGCCCCGAGCCGCTAGGGGGCCCCGACCTGGTCTCAGCGCGTTTGCCGGTGGGTCAAGCGAGAATTTCGTCCATAGAGATTGAATGATGTATTTTGCGTGCTCCTGCCCTGTTGTACAAACAGTAGGCTACATCTGTACATATGTAGGCCCTATGCTATGGCCTTATGAACAGCGGATCTGTGTTCAAAAAAGTTCAAAGAATCTGCACATATTTAAGCAACTGTGGTAAATGTCAATTGAGGGTGCAGTGATGACGGATCAACATCGGATTTTGGCATTTAGCCTACTCAATGAAGCTATAGTAGGCTAATGTTAATTGGCAGAAAGATTGAACATGGTTTGCTACATCTATACGACAGTAAACTTCAGCTAGCTAGCGGCAGTTACAACTAGTGAGATGGTTAACGTTATGTTTGTATTAGGGCTGTCAGCCATAACATGTTGATCGCGATTTGTTAGATTGCCCGATTGACGCAAAGTGCGTCAAAAAACACACCCTTTCTTCTTTGTTACATTGCTCCGGAACTGTTCATTGCAGCGAGATAAAAACTTTTATTGTGTGACAGAGCAGAAGTGGGGCTTTCCAACGAGACTACGCACGTGTCTGTACGATCAAGTATGAAAATAAAAGAAAATCATGAAATTAAATCAAATTGCATCATATTTACAGTCTATACTTCTCTGCGTTCACCTGCTCACCCATTACTATCGTTTGAATTACTCGCAAACCCGTGATCGCATAGATATGGCAAGCATATCAGATTAAAGAGGAGACACAGGGCTATCCACTAGTACCATGAATATCGATCCTTTTGACTTATAAAAACAGACAAAGTAACTGCAAAATAATGTCATGTACACAAACCAACGCTGCACACCCATTACTCTTGTTTGAATTACTCGCGGACCCGTGATCGGATAGATATGCCACGTACGTCAGATGAAAGAGGATCATTTGATATCAAGTACATCCTTCTGGGTTATAAAACAGACGAAGTGACAGCAAAATAACTGAAAATAACAAAATAACTTCATATAGCTGGACTTACCCCACGTTTACGATTTTTTTGTCTGTTTTTGTGGCAAAGCATGTTTATAATCCAACGCTATCGTGTGTTTCTCTATGGCAAAGCATGTTCATAATTCGTTTTTGAGATCCTAGCAAATTCCTGCATGGCATCCAATTCAAGGCTCACATTGCATCCCAATTTGTTCAACAAAGAAACCCCTTTTTTGCCTCTACTTTGTTCATGGCAATGCAGTAAAAAGATGTTGTAGAGAATCATTATGAGTGCATACACCATGCACTCAAAATTATATTTTGTGAGATACATGTCAAAATATAAGAATTTTTATAATACGCTTTTTGTATTTTTATTATTTAACATAATAACCTAATAGTAATATAACATAATGGTGATAACACTTGTCGGTAGGGCCCCCTTGGAATTTTTGCTTGGGGCCCCCACAGACCCTAGAATCGCCTCTGAAAATAACACTTTACCAGTGTCTAAATTGGATCATTATTGCACTTGAGTATACAAACATTCTTATTTCTGGCAAACTACACCATTATAATGACATTTCTTAAAATCATTTGTTACAATGTTCAAGGAATGCACTCTTCTTCTTTCGGAGAGAAAATCAGAGATAGCGATTTTGTAAATACTGTAAATAATTCAGATATATTCATAGCACTGGAAACGTGGAGTAAAAATGGACAGGGAAATTATTCATTACCTTCCTACAGAGATATACATGTCCCTTCTATTAAAAATCCCAATATAAAATGCGGCAGGAACTCAGGGGGAATTGTTGTTTGGTTTAAAGAAGCCATTAATAAGTACATATATGTAGTAAGAAAAGGATCATCACACATATGGTTGAAACTATCAAAAGAACTCACAAACTCAACACAGGACACTTATTTATGTGCCATATACATTCCTCCTCTTGAATCTCCATATTACAGTGAAAACATATTTGAAACGTTAAAATATGACATCATTGAACTCCAGTCATTTGGGAAGATTCTAATTATGGGCGACCTTAATGCAAGAGTAGGAACCGATTTAGATTACATTGACATATCTGGATTTAAACATGTTTCTTCACTAGAACAAAACATCAATATAAGTAGTCACAGGAACAATTTTGATAACATCATCAATAAACACGGCAAGGAGGTTTTACAACTTTGCAAATCTCTTGGTCTGTTTATTGTTAATGGCAGAACAGGGGGGGACTCTCTGGGTAAATTCACTTATTGCTCACCCCTGGGCAGCAGTGTGGTGGATTATGCTATAACAGATTTAGATCACAACCAAATAAATTATTTCACAGTAATGCCACAGTTGCCTCTGTCAGATCACTGCCACATTATAATTAGCTTAAAGAAAAATTCCAGTATAGAACATCAAAAACCTATGAGTACACTACACCCACTTCCAGTTCAATACAAATGGAGCGATGACAGACTAGAGCAATACACATCCCAGTCAAATTGCATCGAGGTCGAAAACATGATCTACTCCTTCCTGTTCACCAAATTTAAAAAGTCTAAAGATAACATCAATGTAGCCACCAAAACATTAACAACAATATTTTCTACAACAGCCAAAAAATCTTTAAAAAGACCAGGAATAGTTAATAGGAAAAAAAACAAAAAAAATAAATGGTTTGACAAAGACTGCCTATTACTGAGAAAAGAATTAAGATCTTATTCAAACCAAAAACACAGAGAACCAGCAAATCAGGAACTTCAAATAAAATATCATAACACCCTACACAAATACAAATCACTTCTAAAACGCAAAAAAGCCAATCACATAAATAACCAGTTAGTAGAAATTGATGATGCGTTAGATCAAAACACTTTTTGGGACCTGTGGAAAAACCTTAACAACCCCAAAAAAGAAAATTGTATCCCAATAGCAAATGAAAAAAACATGGGTTGACCATTTTGAAAATTTATACAAAAGAGATTAACTAAACCTGGCACAAAAAAACCTAACAACCCATTTAAAAACACTTGAAAAAACACAAAAAGATCAATTAAATGAATTAGATTCAGCTATAACATTATTTGAATTAAACACTAAAATAAAAAAACTGAAAAATAGAAAATCATGCAGCACTGATTTATAATGAAATGTTGAAACATAGCACCCCCAAAATTAAACAAGTAATCCTGAAACTATTTAATTTAATATTATCCTCAGGCCACTTTCCTGACCAATGGAAAATTAGTCAGATCACCCCCATATACAAAAATGGTGACAAATTTAACCCAAACAATTATAGGGGCATATCACAAGGCAGCAATTTAGGTAAATTATTCTGTAGTATAATCAATAACCGAATTTCAAACTTAATCCAAAAAAACAATATATTAAGCCCCTCTCAAATTGGTTTCATACAAAAAAATAGAACAACAGATCATATTTATACTTTACAGACACTAATACAAGAAAACGTTACAAAGGTCAAAAACGGAAAAATATATGGATGCTTTGTGGATTTCAGCAAAGCTTTCGACTCCGTTTGGCATGAAGGTCTCTTGCTGAAACTACTTGATTGTGAAATTGGTGGTAAAACATATAACATCATTAAAGACATATGAAAACATCAAATGTTGCGTAAAAATAAATAACAAACAAACTGATTACTTTCCTCAAACAAAAGGAGTGAGGCAGGGCTGTTGCCCGAGTCCTACATTATTTAACATTTATATCACTGAATTAGCTAATAAAATTCAAAATTCATCCTCGCCTGGTCTCAACCTTTTGGGGAAAGAAATCAAATGTCTGCTTTACGCAGATGATCTTCTCCTGCTATCGTCAACGGCACAGGGACTACAAGAGAGCCTTTCTCTTTTGAACGAATACAGCATAACTTGGGCCCTTCCAATCAATATGGAAAAAACTAAAATAATGACTTTCCAGAGAAAACATTCGAACATAAATAAATATAATTTTACCATTGGCGGAAAACAACTAGAACAAGTAAGAAAATACAACTACTTAGGACTGACCATTTCCTCATCAGGGCAATTTGATAACGCAATCAAAGACCTATCCGAAAAAGCACGCAAAACATACTACATGTTAAGAAAATCTTTATTTCAATATAATCCTTCCATCAAATTATGGAAAAAGATCTTTGATTCCTTGGTAAAGCCAATATTACTATATGGGAGCGAAATTTGGGGCATACAATATAAAGACAATTTCAAAACATGGGACAAAAGCCAAACCGAATTATTACATTTGGAATTCTGTAAAAATATTCTAGGTTTAAACAGATGTGCACCTAATCTAGGCTGCAGAGCCGCGCTTGGAAGATTTCCCCTCCTTGTAGACATACAAAAAAGAGCAACCAAATTCTGGCATCATCTTCAGACTAGCAATTCAGAGCAGTATCACCACACTGCTGCCCAGCTGAGGAGTGAACACCCAGAGAGTGACCCCTTAAACTTCATAATACAAAAACACGACCTGAAAAACTGCAGCTCAAGTATTGCTTCAATAGCAAAAGAAGTAGAAAACACAGCAAAACAAAACTACATTAACACATGGAAATGCAAAATCGAACAAGTAAATAAGCTACACTACTACAGAACTATTCGAATTGATTACAAATTGGCACCATATTTAAATTAAATTAAAAACCATCGTCATAGAAAACTCCTGTCAAAGTATCGACTGAGTGATCATTCCCTTGCAATAGAAAAGGGTAGACACCGCCAAACCTGGATAGCTCGTGAAGATCGAATATGTAAATTCTGTAATACTGGAGTAGTAGAGGATGAATGCCACTTCCTCACAGAATGTCCCAATTATCAACACTTAACCCTCTAACCGCCCATGTCGCAATATTGCGACAAGCGTCATTACTGAATAAAACAGACGATAAACGCGAGTACAGTGTAAAATCTAATTTGTACTCTTGACCACTAGTTGGCATCAGTGTTGTAGTCAAGTCACTATGCCTCGAGTCCGAGTCCAGGTTCGAGTCCTCAGTGTTCAAGTCCGAGTCAAGTCCAAGTCATTAAAAAAAAATTCCAAGTCAAGTCCGAGTCGAGTCCACTACTCATCCGAGTCAAGTCCGAGTCGAGTCACTATTGATCCACGTCGAGTCCGAGACGAGTCCCTATTGATCAAGTCGAGTCCAAGTCCAGCACTAAAGTAAGCATAGCCTACATGTCGTTCCATTTTTTTCCATTGCAGATGAAATCCTTAAAAGCAAAACGGACAATCTTCTGTCTCCAAGCAGGGGTGCCATCACTTGTGTGAAAGTAGTATTGCCAAATTTCTTGCCAAACCCAATGTGTTGTATTTATTATATCGGAGAGAATACCATACCATAGCTATACCATAGCCTATAGGCCTACTCATAATAAATGGGCAATCCACATCCCAATCACACAGGCCATTAAGTCACATTATGCTGTTACTGACTGCTGACAATTATAGGCAGTGTTGTAGAGGTTCATACTTCACAAGAGCTAGATGAACGTTGGAGTAGGCCTATTTTGTAAGAGGTAGTGTGGATCATAAAAGGGCATTTTTTTTTATTCTGGCTGTTAAATAGCCTACACAATTTTAGCGCAGTTTGGGAGGGACAGAAACAGAGCAGGGCCCGTCTTCTTTCTGACTCCCGTGACGTGAACACTGGCTACCGGCAACTGCATAATTATGTTATCACTTCACTGACACTATGGTTACATATTTCACGTCAACAATAGAGATGAAAACTAGCTTTAGGTTAACGAAGATGTAGATCATCTGCCTAATTAATTTATTTGTGCAACAGGCCACGTTCATTTCAGCGAGATGAGTGAAATTTATGTTTTAAGCTGCCATCGCCATACTATTTGCTACGATATTCACCTGTTAGAAATAGAACACGTTGCTATTTCCTTTTTTTTCGTGCAGTGGATTAGGCTATCAAATCGCTCGTTTGAACAGTAACAGTAATCCATTTCATTCGTGGTTTTAAATAGTTGTTTCTGGCCAGGTTCAGTTTGTCAGTTTCACTTCAGACATGTAGGCCTACATTGACACTACATGGACACTCTACTAGGCAATTTAATGTTATGCTTCTATATTTTATGACACCAAAATTAAGAAGTATGCTATATCTTGATCGGGAAAACGCTTAGTTTATTTTTCTTTCATCCGATAATAGCCTGCTGCAAATTAACAGAAGCACGGCAGGGCACGCCCCGAATGAAAATGAATGAATGGAACCTCGCTTCTCGCGTCAGTCAGGGAAAACACTGTTCAAGTCACGATGATCAGCTATCCAGCAGCAGTGTGTGTTGTTTAGCCTAGGCTGAGTGTAATCTTAGGTAATGTTATGTCATGTATGAGAACTAATATTGCCTGGCAATAGCCTACTACATTGAAATAGCGGCGGCCATATCTCCAGGCATTTTGGTGTTAAAGTTAATGTTAGTTTGCTTTGCATGTGAACATGATGTGACTTGCGATGTAGCCTACGACACGAAGCAGTAGCCTAACATTCCCTTGAACTAAAATTAGTATTACGAATAATTTAGATATTAAAATCACATAGCAAATTATAGCCTAATGACATACTACAATTATAACCTTATGATATATTACAAAAAAAAGTCGAGTCCTCGACGAGTCATCGCGAGTGTGAATGCACGAGTCCGAGTCCAAGTTCGAGTCATCAGTGCTCAAGTCCAAGTCAAGTCACGAGTCTCTAAATTTAGCTAATGACTCGGACTCAAGTTCGAGTCTCGGACTCGAGTACTACAACACTGGTTGGCATACACCCAGAGCTTCGATTCAAGCTCAACCTTTTTTTTCAAAGTTTTCAGGAAGCATGTGAAAAACACGCGAGAAACACACGAAGAAGACGTGCATTTCCTCCATAACGCGGAAGCGATGCGGGCCATAGTTTTGCACAAATTGAAGCAGAAATACACCAAATGTTGAAAAAAAAATTCACGTGTGATGAAGTCTCGGGTCTTTTATTCATCTATTCTGATTTTAAAGGATAAAATCTGCATTTTGGAGGATATGATCGATCGTCTATTGGCAGTGATAGCCACGGAGCGTCTATGAATGGAGGTGCGTCATTTGCGTCTTTCCGACAGTGTTCACTAAGCATACAATGCATATTTCGACCCTCTGCCCAACATAGCTGTAGGTGCCAGTGGTAATAGTGATGATAGTGTCCGTAATGGACGTGGTATTACACACGATTACACACGAGAAACACATAAGAAGACGTGCATTTCCTCCATAACACGGAAGCAATGCAGGCCATAGTTTTGCACAAATTGAAGCAGAAATACACCAAATGTTGAAGAAAAAGTTAACATGTGATGAAGTCTTGGGTCTGTTATTTACCTAGTCTGATTCTGAAGGAGAATATCTGCCTTTTGGAGAATATGAGCGATCGTCTAGTCACGCTGGGTCTGTGAATGGAGGTGCGTCATTTGCGTCTTTCCGACAGTGTTCACTAAGCATACCACGCTTATGTCGACCCTCTGCCCAACGTAGCTGAAGGTGCCAGTGGTAAAGGTGATGATAGTGTCCGTAATGGACGTAGTAAAGACAGCAGGGGTAGTAAAAATAGGGCTCTGAAGAACTAACTAAAGTCACCCGCGATAGGAACTGATTTGACCAGGCTACTTTATTGTATAGTAGAATAAGGTTTGTGGTAATAGTAATAGTTTACTATTGTTGGTTTACATGTGACTGTATTCCTGTTCATTTGTTATGTCGGTGAAATGACAAAAAAAGAAAGTAAAACTGCTCAAATATGTTCAACATCTAGTATTTACTGAAATGTGCATAATTCACGGTGGTTACCATCCAGTGAACGCATAATATGCAAATTAGATGAGTAAATTCACCCCCTTCATAAACTTCTGTTCATACTAAATGATTTTCACATTTACAGTAGGACTTTATCTCTGACCACTTGCAAGCCATGGCCTTTTGAAATTTTGATGTACAAATCCAATTTATTCTTTTTAAACCCTGGCGGCTAAAGGGTTAAGAGCTATATTCTACCCACAAATTGAGATCACTTGCCCCGGCTTTATGACTGCCACCAATGAACAAAAACTACAATTCCTCCTGGGAGAAATAGATAAATGTGCCCACTTAGCATACCAATATTTACAGTCCTGCCACATTTTAAGAGAAAACTTCACATAAAAAAAGTGCATACAGTATATATTTTTATTATTTATTTATTTTTTAAATAAGTTTACTTTAGATTTAGATTTAAGAATACATGTTTAAGTTTCCTTTAAACCTGGATTTAGTTACACATTTTTTTTTTTTACACATAAGTTTTCTTTCTTTTAGTTTAGTATTATAAGTTTCCTTTCTATGACCCCCCTTAAAAAAAATATTATCTGTTTCTATTGTCATGTTACTGCTTTGCCAACACTATTTTCTGAGTCATGCCAATAAAGCACATTTGAATTTGAATTTGAATTTGAGAGAGAGAGGGGGGGGGGGGTAGAGAGGGGAAGAGAGGGGGGGTAGAGAGGGGAAGAGAGAGAGAGAGATGGGGGTAGAGAGGGGAAGCGAGAGAGAGAGGGGGGGTAGAGAGGGCAAGAGAGAGAGAGAGAGGGGGGGGTAGAGAGGGGAAGATAGAGAGAGAGGGGGGGGTAGAAAGGGGAAGAGAGAGAGAGGGGGGGGTAGAGAGGGCAAGAGAGAGAGAGAGAGGGGTAGAGAGGGGAAGAGAGAGAGGGGGGGTAGAAAGGGGAAGAGAGAGAGGGGGGGTAGAAAGGGGAAGAGAGAGAGAGAGGGGGTGGTAGAGAGGGGAAGAGAGAGAGGGGAAGAAAGAGAGAGAGGGGGTAGAGAGGGGAAGAGAGAGAGAGAGGGGGTGGTAGAGAGGGGAAGAGAGAGAGGGGAAGAAAGAGAGAGAGGGGGTAGAGAGGGGAAGAGAGAGAGAGAGGGGGTGGTAGAGAGGGGAAGAGAGAGAGAGAGAGAGGGGGGTAGAGAGGGGAAGAAAGAGAGAGCCCTCCTAAAAGAATTCAATACTAGCAATGCATGAAATCAGACGGCTTCCTGGACTCTCGCCCTGTCTCTCTCTCCACACCAGTCAGGCATCGCCTCACACTTCCCTCGTACTGTCTGCACACACACTCACACACACACACAAAGACACACACACACACACACACACACACACACACACACACACGCCTCGTACTGTCTGCAGGGGGATATTTAGCCAGTCCCAGGGGCAGTGAAGAGAACTTTTCCCATCTATCATGTGCAGTCGAGGAAAAGGGAATGTGAAAAGTTAGCGTTTGTCTGGTCTGAGACGAGACACAAGCGGTGTTTAGCACACACACACACACACGCCTGAGACGAGACACTAGCGATGTTTAGCACACACACACACACACACACAGTCACACACACACACCTGAGACGAGACACTAGCGATGTTTAGCACACACACACACACACACACACACACACAGTCACACACACACACCTAGCGATGTTTAGCACACACACACAAACACACCTGAGACGAGACACTAGCGATGTTTAGCACACACACACACACACAGTCACACACACACACCTGAGACGAGACACTAGCGATGTTTAGCACACACACACAAACACACCTGAGACGAGACACTAGCGATGTTTAGCACACACACACACACACACACACACACACCAGAGACGAGACAATAGCGATGTTTAGCATACATAATGGGTTAGACTGTTTTAATCAAGGGATGAGTCACTAATGGGCTGTCCAAGGTGTAGGACTAGACTAGCATCAGATGAAGGCTAATCATGTTTACTAAACAGCAGAACATCATGAGAACTTTCTTTAACTACTGTACACAAAGTTAGGAATTACTCCAAGCACCCACACTTCATATGCTTATTGCATTGCATGTAAATGCAATGGACTATTATCGCTGTTCTTCTTATTATTCTCCTTCCGACCAAATTCAACGTTTAATGCGACTGAAACCGCTGAACCGTCTGACCTCATTCAAAGACTCCTACAAAGCTCTTGTAACGGACAATCGTAGAATGTATTTTTCATATTTGTGAACTTTATACTTTTTGAGATATTTACGATAAAAGAGCAATAAAATCCCATAGACTTAACATTGACCGCCGTGGCGGCAACTTTTAGCATTATGACGTGACCTGCACCTGAACGCAATCAACAGCTGGTCCGCTGCAATCTTTCTATCACTGGAGCTGTGAATCTTCTGAACGTTTTGACCTGCCGTGATACTTTACTTGCTCGTAAAACTCTCCTCCAGAGCACATTTCTCTAACTACAGACAAGGTAAGTGGTCCGATTTTTGGTATTTGACTCATTTATGTCGTCAAACATTATGTTATGTAGCATTCTACTATAGGCCTAGGCTATGTATGAAATTATAGGCCTAGTTCTAGGTCACAAGTAGCCAAACTCGGTAGTTCTAACGTTAGGGGAATAGTTAACGTTAGCACTTATCCTATCCGTTGATATGTATTATGTAAGGAAAGTTATGAAACCCACCTAATCAACGTTAATAAGTCGTCACTTTAAATTGACCGGTTAGCTGTAGGTTTCATAACGTTAGCTAACGACATTCAAACCTAACGTCGCTCCCAGCTGAGCACTGACGTTAACGTTACATTTGCTCACTAACCAGTAGCGTTTTAACTAGCGTTATACTATCTGGCTCTTGATAACCTATGGAAAGGGACCTGATGAAAACCTTACTGTTTGGAAACGGACCATATGACCAAAGTATTGTTAAAACACACTACAGAAGTTGAGGTATAACGTTTGTGCTGTCAACATAGCTACAGAGTATGTTTACTTGGCCTAGCTACTCATTTCTGCATTATTCTGGCCTATAAATTAAAGCTTCCCAGTTGTTGTAGGCTACATCCTAAAGTAGGCCTACATCGTAATCTGTAGAAAAAATGTGGATAACAGACCTAGCAAGCTGTAAGATATAGTGTAGTTGGTTATCAAGATGCTTAATATCAGAATGGTCCATCCTTAAGACTCAGTTTATGATTATCAACAGCAACAACACACCCTTTGCCTACAAAGTGTTCTAAGCTGTTTACTTTAAACTGTTTGGCTGTCACTTATCCTTAAACAGAAATTAATAAAACACAAAATGTTGCTTTGTTTGCAGTGAAATACTATAGGCTAGTATATTTAACTACCATTACAGATTTATGGTGCAACAACCTCACTTAAAGTTGTATTGAACAATTGTACACATTTCATGTTTTTGGTATAACTCTAACTTGTTTGCTTTTGTCTTTTAGGGACCAGACCAGACCAGTGTGGTGATGACCGTGTATTACATTATGTGTGTGCCTGTCTGTGTGCACATCCTGCCAACCATACATCGCTGACATTAACACTAACAATAATTCCTAAAAAACATGTGACCATATCTTAACATATCTGCACATACCTTTGAACTATAGACGTAGATCTGAGATCTACACTGAGACATTCTGAGTATTATATTGTTGCAGGAGGACTATGCCGACAACTATATGAAGCATGCATACATTTGAATCATGTGCTGTGACATCTGTGAAACTTAGCTGTGCTGTTAGACCTCTGTTTTTAGACCAGAGCTGTGCTGTGTGAAAATTAAGATTCTAACCTAAGTTCTGTCTAAAACTGATCATCTGAAGCAGTTCTGCCAAC
The DNA here is from genome assembly GCF_046254945.1 of Alosa pseudoharengus. Classification (NCBI taxonomy): domain Eukaryota; kingdom Metazoa; phylum Chordata; class Actinopteri; order Clupeiformes; family Clupeidae; genus Alosa; species Alosa pseudoharengus. The sequence goes on from NW_027468870.1 coordinate 5,130,586, forward strand.
TATTTCAAATGAAAAGTAGCTAAAGCCAGCTCCAAAAGTCGCTAAATGTCGCTAGATGACGTCACGCACTAATTTGCATATTAATTACGTCGGCACGTCGTACCCCCCCCCCCCCAAAAAAAAACCAAAAAAAAAAACCTGTGATGGCCCTTTAATTCCCTTTTACTCCTGTTTGCTTTTCTCCTACTCATATAGGCAACTTTTAGAGCCTTTAAATATATTTGATTTAATATACTTCTATATTTATTGATAGGCTACACTTACTTTCTGTAGCCCATCATCTAGACTACACTAGAGCATCAGGTGGCTGAAAAGCAGTCATTTCCAACCTATTCACTGCTGCAGTGCCGGCCCGAGCCTTTTGGGGGCCCTAAGCAGAATTTGATTTGGGGGCCCCCTCCCACAACGCAGAGTCACCTGTGCTTGGCGATAATTGACAACTTCACACTATAATGTCATATTATAAATTAATACAGTGAGGTTATGTATTAATACAGTGACTGATTATGAACTACTGACCCCTGGACACAGACTCGGTAGGCTCACTCAGTAATCCATCCTTGCTCACATGCCAAAAATGTTTTGGGGCTCCACTCTAGACTTCTGGCCCCATGTGCTTGGGTTATTTACACCAACCCTGTCACTTTTTAATCTTAGAGGGTACTAAAATCACAGATTTATTTGAAACATTCATATTCAAAGTGAAGAACTAAGGGTGGTTTACTGAAGTTGAATTGACAAATAACAAAATACAACAGCATTTGTATTTGTTGTAAACAAGTACATCCGTTTAATGACTTGTTTTTCAACAGATTTGCAGAACAAATCCGCAAATGTGCATTAAATTAGCAATCTTCAACTACAAAATAAAACCAAAATAGACAAACATTAATAAATCAAAAATAAAATGTACCAAAAAATAGATACTTATTCCTACTTCATTCCTGGCTTTCAGGTATCTGCAACTCTGCAGTGGACGAACCTGCAATGATTAAATAAATACATAAATAAATAAAACAAAAACTATGTTTAATGTGTCACGTCATATGTGTCATACTATGTAACCATTTGCAATTAAGAAAACCTCACCTTCTGTGTCATCAGCCATGGAGGCAGACACTTGATGAGGTAGAGTTAGGTAGTGGTAGAGATGTGCTCCAAAGTACTTCAACAGTGTCTCTGGAAAAAAAAATATTGCATAAGTTGCAGAATGAGCTTATTTTGCTATCATTACTTACACTCATCAACAAGCAATTCCACATGTAACAAATTATATTCTATTGGCAAATGAGGCATAATCAAAAGTATACTTAATTGCAGTGGTGAACGCTTAACATGGTGATCTACTGCAGCCTAAATATTAGGGTAGCACCGCTACATCACTTGCCACTATCTTAATAAAATGTAAGTCTATTTCCATCACAGAAGTCTCCCCACCCAACATGGTATATTTTCTCAAACACTACCATCTCTCTCCAAAGATCTTAGAGCAGAGCGCACGTACTGTTCCATCTTTGCCTATGAAGCTGGAACGTTACCGATGCCCAGAGTCGCGCTAGTCAGTGGGTTGGGGTTGGGACTGGGAGCCTGGGCTTAGCCTGCTGTTGCTATCAGACTTACCACTATGTCACATATTATAGAACAGTAATAAACTATCAACACTTTCAGGTGCGAAATCAGAAACAATCCCTCTGTTTTAAATTTGCCTTCAGCTACGTTTCCATGTAGCTACTGTAGTGCTAATGTCCACTTCAGTCAGCTAGCTAACTTTAATTTACAACATAAGCCCACCTATGGCTAGGGTACATGCTTGATTGAACATCCAAAACAATCCCAATATCCTTGACATCTGAAATACACCTAGATAAATATATATTAATGGCGGGGATTTAGCTCTGGTGATGGCTTATATTAGATCATGACAGCTAGCTAGTGTCGTGGAAAAACCGGTCCACTTCCGAATCCAATGAACAATTTATCACTTAACTACTTACTAATTAGCACTCTGGAACAAAGCGTCCGAAGGAGACAATGCAGACAGGAGATCTCTGAAGACTGTTGATCTTTATTCACCGTATTGCAATGATAGTCCAGCCTAAACGATGTCCAGACCAGGTGTCAAGCAATAGGGTGATGTGAGATGTCATCAGCTGGCGCCCCCGATGAGATCTGAAATCAAAATGGCTGCGGCCTATCTTTTATACTCCTTAACCTTGAAGTTGGGCCTTCTCGCCTCCCTCGAAAGACACCTGTTGGCCTATCAGCATCCACCAAGGTTACGACTATTGGTGGAACCCATTGTCTCGTCATGCATAAAGTCCAGTTGTAACAGGGCTTCTTATCTTGCCACCTGTTACTTGGCCTTGCTGTTACCACCATTACATCATCCAATTACATCATCCTCTCGCTCTCGGCCATCTAGTTCACTGTGAACTCCTTCACCTCGACCATCTAGCCAGGTGTCACTGTGAACTCCTTCACCCCACTCCTTGACTGCTGGTCTGGTCTGTTTAAGATGTGTACAGGCCTTGAAGTCTCGTAATAATTGCAGTAATATCAAAGTTTATAAAAACCATACATGCATCCGTTAAGTCATAGAAATCCACCACACTAGCTACCTCAAGCACAAAACATACTGTAAATAATCATGCAAACATACCTGTATCTTGCTCGTTTTTCTCGTCCTCTGTCATTTTCTTTCTGTTTTCGGCACCAGAGGGATACGTCCTTTTTTGTGACTTTTCTTAACATTACCGTCTCTTCCGATTTTTGAACTTGATGCAGGGTCTGCACGAATTGTCTATGCACCCGAGGTGTCTAGTTTCCCAGATAGCAAGGTGACATTGATATGATGTTGATTTTCCATCCAAATCATCATTTTGGTTGAGATTGAAATCTCAATGGTAAATAGACATTGAATCAGCATTACAATCCTGACAAAAACCCGACAGTGCATGAATATCGATAAGAGAGATATCGAAACAACATTGGTTTATAGTTTATGTTGCCATAATCGATAGAGCATCGATACATAGTTCACTAAAAGATATTGAAAAGTCATGGATTTATAGTTGACCGCACGACGACGTTTGAACTGTCCAGGAGATCATTTTCAGCAACAGTTCAGTCAGACCAACGGGCAGTGTTGTGCCTGAACGCGTTCATTGAACGAAAGTTCATGAACTCGTTCATATTTTGAGCGAACGTGAACTGAACGTACTGTATTACTGCCTGATGAACGTTACTGTGAACTCGTTCATTCTGGTGTCTGTGAACGGCACGCTCTTTCAATTTAACTTCGTTCAATAGGGTGCCAGATTTCTACACAGCCTTCCACGCGAAAACCCGGCTAAAACACACCGTAAAAAGACCTTAATATGGCAGCATGCAGGTCACCATTTCTCAAACTATGGGCCGCGGTCCGCAACGTGGACAATGCTGGTCTGCAGAGTGAAATTATTCCCGGGGTATCGTCTGATAATTTGCTGCGCAATTGATCAAGGAACCGTGGACAGAAAAAGAAAACAAACGTTTCTGCAATTAGTAGGAAATACTTGTTAATTTGGTGTCATCAAACATAGAGGCATAGAATTAAGTCGTGGTATGAGAGTTTATTCAATGCATGCGTGTGCACGTTGGTAGCAAAGCTAAGCTTCAACCTATTGGAAGGCTATTTAATTATAAAACGACATTTGATAGAACGACGTGGATTTACGCAACTTCCATAAAAAACAGAGCACAGACTATATAAAACACTGTCTAGCATTAAGTATTTGCCAAAGTCAGCCAAAAGCTATTAATTAGTCTTAGTTAAAGATAGTTAAAGATCTCCAGATCAGTGATTTACGCATGATCTGATCCGCCATTTACCATTCACAAAAGCTGGTATTGTGTTTCGTGAATCCTTACATTCAGGCATTCAAATGAAATGTAAATAGCATATAAATATTCTATCAGTGTATGATGCTTGCATGAGGGAAACATCCCAAAACAACGGCAGTGGCACTCATATAATTGCTGTTGTTTTGAGAAGTATTTATCATGCAAGCATCATGCAACAATGCAAAAACAATGAAACTATTGTAGGTAATTATATTTTACATTAGTAAAGCAGTACTCTGATGTGCATGTTTTCACAAACTTTTGTAAACAATCTTAGCACTTTAAACATTGACTGTTTTGAAGTGCATGTATAGCAATATAGTATATAAATAATAATAATTGTGATATCATTATGATAATTTGATGGGGGGTGGGAGGAGGGGGTGGGTTCATGTAGGTGGGCCCTATGACCCCAAAGTATGCCTTGACTGGGCTTCAGGTCAAAGAAGTTTGAGAAAGGCTGATGTAGACGACAAAGCAGCAAGGAGGCGTCGTACGATCATTTAAACAAGTTTTACAAGGTCGGTGAGGATGGGAAAAATCGTACATTTCTGTGCAAACTTCGCACTTCAGTCACATCCACAGCAAACCTGAAACGGCACATTGAACTTAAGCTGGCTAGCCTTTCAAGGTGTGCAAGCCAATACAAAATCAAAAGACTGTCAAGACAGATCCTCAACCCAAATGAGCTGCATTCTATATGGGCTGTGGCAATAATTTTGAAAAATAATAGCTCGCAGCAACATATGAAAAAAAAAAAAACTATGAACTAGTTCATTTTTGGAAAGTGTGAACTTAGTTAAAAATTTTGAATTATGAACTATGAACTGAACTAGTTCATTTTAAAATTTGTGAACTGAACCTTGAACTAGTTCACATAGAAAGTGAACTTTCCCAACACTGCCAACGGGGGTGTTCAGCTCTGTCAAGTTCACTCCTACTTAATGGTAAGCAAGCATTTATTTATCAAACGATAATGTTTTATTGTAAAAGTGTACTACATTAAATTCGGTCATGTTTACAGTCTATGTACATCGTACTGTCTGACTTACAAACTCATTCAAATGCTAGGCTAGCTAAATTTACTTGCTGTTGTCAAATTAATGTTTAGGCTAACTTACGTTATGGCAGTTCATCATAATGTTAGGTTAACGTTACTCGGCAGTCTGATTTATAATTAGGTCCTACCTTTGTTGTTAGTAAGTTACAGTTTATTATTCTCATGATAATAAAATATGAAGTAGTGCTAGCCTAGGCCTACCGGTAGTTAGCTTCTAGGCTAAAATTATAGGCTGAAATGTGCTGCTGGTTAACGTGGAGATTTAGCTAACATTTATGTAACTCCTGGTGATCATATTTTTGTGAGTTTAATAGGCTAACTTAAGCAATACTGATATAAGTTAACTTGAAGTCATATCTGACTAGACTGCTATCATTAACCGTTCATTGGGCAGCAAAATTGTTCGGACGAACAGAGCTGCCCGAATGGCTGGTGCTGCTAGCAAACACGGCATGTTCAATGAGCTCACCCAGCTTGCGAAACTGAATTATTCTAACACTATCTTCAGCCTGGCATTTTGACAGCAAACTCAACAAACATATAGAATATATATTCTATGATTATTCTAAAGTTTCAATTATAAGTAGCCTTCAGTTTCAATTGAACATATTATCTAACACTGTCTATCTCTTTTTCTTCTGTTTCTGTTAGGTGCCACTTCACTCTGCTACTGGATGGTGGAGGAGGGCTGACTGCGAACGGGTGGTCTATGAATGCTATACTGAATGGATGGCAGGGAAGCACAACACACGTGAATTTCTAAATGAAGAAGAGTTAATAAATGCACTTGATTTTCAAACTGATAAGTTGTCAATGGTTATTTATGCACGATTGTGTAACCTAAACCAGCCATACTAGGCCTAGTCAAATTTATCCTGGCTGTATATAAAGCAGGATGTGAATTTCCCAATATTTTTCCAAATTAAAAGTGGTTTACTGAGGTTTAATATCAATTGAAATACCATTGAAATCGCATTGATCTTTAGGTTGGTTGTAATTTCAACATTGTTTCAATATTAATTTGAATTGAAATACCATTAAAATTCCGTTGATCTGTAGTTGGAATTTCAACATTGCTTCAATATTAATAGAGGGTGCAAAATGTTATAGGATCAATGTTGAAGTGTGACGTTGACTCAATGATTTTAACGTTGACAAAAGTATGTTGATTTAACATAGATTCAATGAGTAATTGCTATCTGGGTTATGCGCGTGACTCAAAGGCTGGCAGACACAGTAGAGGTAGGCAGGCATATTGATCATGAAATCAGAATTTTCTTGTTTTGAAATATTAATTGTTTCATTTATTCATTCATTGATGTCACTTGTTTACGTTATTTATTATGTAAAAAAAAAAAGAAAGAAACTCGATTGGGGGCCCCCTGGTGGCCAGGGGGCCCCAAGCAGCCACTTAGTTCGCTTATGCCTCGGGCCGGCCCTGCACTGCTGCATCTGCTTTGCACTGCTTGGAA
>NW_027468870.1:5141999-5149499 GCF_046254945.1 Alosa pseudoharengus
TGCTGTCTCCATTGCTCTGGTCTGAGCATCACTCTGATGCTGTCTCCATTGCTCTGGCATCACTCTGATGCTGTCTCCATTGCTCTGGTCTGAGAATCACTCTGATGCTGTCTCCATTGCTCTGGTGAGTGCTCTCACTCTGATGCTGTCTCCATTGCTCTGGTCTGAGCATCACTCTGATGCTGTCTCCATTGCTCTGGCATTACTCTGATGCTGTCTCCATTGCTCTGGTATCACTCTGATGCTGTCTCCATTGCTCTGGTATTACTCTGATGCTGTCTCCATTGCTCTGCTCTGGCATCACTCTGATGCTGTCTCCATTGCTCTGGTCTGAGCATCACTCTGATGCTGTCTCCATTGCTCTGGCATCACTCTGATGCTGTCTCCATTGCTCTGGTCTGAGCATCACTCTGATGCTGTCTCCATTGCTCTGGCATCACTCTGATGCTGTCTCCATTGCTCTGGTCTGAGAATCACTCTGATGCTGTCTCCATTGCTCTGGTGAGTGCTCTCACTCTGATGCTGTCTCCATTGCTCTGGTCTGAGCATCACTCTGATGCTGTCTCCATTGCTCTGGCATTACTCTGATGCTGTCTCCATTGCTCTGGTATCACTCTGATGCTGTCTCCATTGCTCTGGTATTACTCTGATGCTGTCTCCATTGCTCTGCTCTGGCATCACTCTGATGCTGTCTCCATTGCTCTGGTCTGAGCATCACTCTGATGCTGTCTCCATTGCTCTGGCATTACTCTGATGCTGTCTCCATTGCTCTGGTATTACTCCACTTGGGCCTGTCTGAGAGGAGAGCTGCGCAAGGGGCCCGCCTGCTGAGGAAGGAGGGAGATGCCATCAGACACGGCTGACACACACACACACACACACACACACACACACACCATTAGACGTGACTACCTTCCCTCAGGAAGGGCCATCAGAGGCGACTGCCTCCCCTGTCATCTTTGCTTGAGGGACACCAGTCAGACGGTCAGTCAGGCGTCTCCGCTCCTCCTCACACAACACATGTCTGTCTGCACAAACAGTCCGAGGAACACGTGTCTCCAAAGCAACACAGCAACTGACAACAGGCACATCTATTGCTTGACTCTATATCCACTTAACTCAGTCCAAAGCAACTGACAACAGGTACATCTATTGCTTGACTCTCTACATCCACTCAGTTCAAAACAATGAAACCTACAGTAAGCTTTTCAAGGACGGCGTAGGCTCATAGTGACTTCTCTAGTAGCACTACACTTAGTCCAGTATTTTGCAGTAGAAATGAACATGTATACATATTCATTCACACAGAATCCCATAAAACCTCTGAAGATGTGGAATATAGTCTTTAGATTACGACAGACACACAGAATCCCATAAAACCTCTGAAGATGTGGAATATAGTCTTTAGATTACGACGGACACACAGAATGTCTGAAAGGATGCAGTAAGAGGCCAGCTCTGGAGTGGACCAGGCCCTGATGTGGCCCTGTCGTGGCCCTGATGTGACAGATCCACATTGGACAAAGTCCATATAGTTTACAGACCCAGCCACACTGTAGTGTGTTTATCCTTGTGTTGATTTGCTCAAAGCAGGAACCTGTTTACTGCTACTGATCAAGAACGCTGAAGCAAACCACAGGGACATTCATACTTCTACAGCAATTTACTGTTATTTACCCAGAAAACAGACGCAAATTACAACCACATGCACTCCACACACACTTGAGCTATTTACTGATGCTCCCCAAGAAGAGACTTTAATTACAGGAATGTACTGCTTGCTCTTGCTGCGGTTTACGAAGAGGAACTGATATGACGTTTTGCTGGTGATGCACAGACTGAGTCCTCATTGTGAAAGCTGCGTCTGACAAATCAATGGTGACTGCATCTTGATGATGTTTTTCAGTCAATTAACAAACAGGAAACGGGTGAGAGCGGGAGAACCCACTCGTCTCTATTAATGCATTTTTACAGCTGCTAACACTCTGACAGGCGGCTCTCTAAATATACCACCGCAACCTTGCAATCACCTGCTATTGTGTTAACATGGAAATAAGACCACACATATTCAACAGGTGCACTCGGGAGAGAATGGTTTGTGTTGCTAAAGGGGGAGGTGTGTGTGTGTGTGTGTGTGTGTGTGCATGTGTCAGTGTGTGTGTGTGTGTGTGTGTGTGTGTGTGGTGTGTAGATGGATGTAGAATAAAACAGGCTAAACACTCTTCATACATGACAATTTAATTTTCCTTTGATGGAGTCGCTTCGCCCTATTGCTCCGACTGATTCACTTCCTTTAGTGCTGCTCTTCAATCTGTTGAATTGTTCCACGGCGGCGGCAGATAAAGTGTGGGGAAGCCAGAGAGCCTCAATCCTCCCCATTGGCGTCCTGCTCCGCTGGGACAGATGAGGCTAACCCATTAGCAGAAATGACAGCCTTACTGTACGGGACAGATGAAGCTAAGCTAACCCATTAGCAGAAATGACAGCCTTACTGTACGGGACAGATGAAGCTAAGCTAACCGCTAAGCTAACCCAGAAGCAGAAATGACAGCCTTACTGTACGGGACAGATGATGCTAAGCTAACCGCTAAGCTAACCCAGAAGCAGAAATGACAGCCTTACTGTACGGGACAGATGAAGCTAAGCTAACCGCTAAGCTAACCCAGAAGCAGACATGACAGCCTTACTGTACGGGACAGATGAAGCTAAGCTAACCGCTAACCCAGAAGCAGACATGACAGCCTTACTGTATGGGTAGGGTTGCCAACTTCCTCAACCCCAAATGAGGGACACTTCACTTCAGATGCGGGACCCCCCCCCCAAAAAAAAAAAAAAAAAACTAATTTACAAATGGTGTACTGTCACTTTAAGAGCATTGTCTACACGGTATTCATAATATTTTGCCAGCTCCATTCAAATATAGCCTATGGTCATTCCACAAACTCTAACATTGTTTGTGCCACATTTAGGCCTATAGCATAATGATAAGTATATTAAGTTGGTGTAAACAACCTTCATTCCTGTGGAAATAGAAGTAATGATGCTAGGTAGATATTTTCTGTTTGCAATTAAAAGTGAATTATGAACCTGGTAGCCACCTAGCTATCTGAGTTGAAAGTGTTTCAATTGGCATAGCCTATCATGTGCTTCATGTAAATGCTTAGTTTAAGGGAAATTGATTATTGAAGACTTCAAGACTCGCCAATTCCATTACACAAAGGCAATTGACCACTCTTCATATTCTATCAGTCCAAATCACAGTGCGTGCAGCCTATGTCAAAGTGCCCTCACATTATAAATGGTCAGTAGCCTAGTGTGAACCGGATAATTCCGCAATCTCCTCGCGTTGTTTTTGTTGTTCTCATGATTTCCTTTTAAAAGTTTCTTATATTAAAAAGGTGAAATCAATTACCAACAATCACAAGCCAGCTGGAAACTTCCCCTCTCTCCCTCTCGTTCCCAATTAAAACGAGTAGCATAACGTTCAAGTTAGATCTGCTGCATAATAGAGAGACTGAGAGGACCCAAAAAGTATCATCCTGATGTAAGATGCTGTTGCTGCATTTTGACATTGTAATCGTTCTCTAAGAAGAGTGAAAAGCAGTTTGCAGTAAAGCTTCTCTGGCTAAATTATGGTGCCCCTTCTGTCCCTTGGTGCCGTACGCACAGTGCGAGATGCGCGTGGTAGCGGCGGCACTGGACACTTTGTTCCAGGTGCGTTTACAGTAGCCTACTATTGACAAGTTAACAAGGCCGATGAGCTGTGATTGAAAATCGGGAGTGGTGCTGTCCCTGACGGGACAAATCAAAATCACCCAAAATACGGGATGTCCCGCACAATTCGGGACGGTTGGCAACCCTATGTACGGGACAGATGAAGCTAAGCTAACCCGGAAGCAGACATGACAGCCTTACTGTACGGGCACCACTCCCATCTGTTATGTGTGATTCTCTGAGTCCTCAGATCACAACCACTCAACTCAACTTCAGTTCATTGTCTGTGTGCTAAAGGGTGTGTGTGTGTGTGTGTGAGTGTATCTCATTGTCTGTTTGCTCCACCTCTGAACGGGAGTTTTGTTCGGTGTGATGGTTTGGGTTGATGCCACCGGAGGTGGTGTTTAATATGATATAAGCACTTAAGGGGCCCCGGCTCCTCTGAAGGGACCCAAAGTGCAGTTGTGTGCACGTCAAGCTGTGCCGCGTCATCCTGAGCTGCACGGATGGCACACACACACACACACACACACACGCCAAGCAGCGCCGCGTCGTCCTGAGCTGCACGCACACACACACACACACACACACACAAGTCGACAGGCAAGTCGACATTGTAGAACGTCTGTTTTTCAAAATGGGCCTTTACACACACTTCACACACAAACACAATGAAATGGAGCAGACACCTCCATTTCCTGTCTTTTGTTTAGCCGAGTCATCGCATAATGCTTGTTACCATGGATACCATTCATCATCAAACAGTCATGGAATGATTAATAACAAAATAATAAAAATCAACACCCATACATGTTTTCTGGATTCAATCATTTTTATTTTTCACATACATAAAGTTACTTTTGTAAAACATAGCGAAATGGCATTTATTTGTCTATTTATAGGGATAAAGAAACAGATTTAGAGGAATTTAATAAATAGATTGAGAGAGAAGGTAAAAATGTGTGAGTGTAAATGCAGTATGGCAAGTCTACTGTATGTAATGCAGTTTAAAGAGTTGTATGTGTGTTAAGGATGCGGATGGCTTGAGGAAAGAAATTCCCTCTCAGTCTTTGTGTTTTAGTCCTATTGGAACAGAGACGTCTGCCTAACCTCAGTGTTTCAAACAGTCCATTGTCAGGGTATGAAATGTCCTTTAGAGGTGCTCTGTACGGCACTGCAGTCACAGGCTGTACAGTTCCCATACCAATACCATACTGCTGAACAGTTCCCAAAACTGCTGAACAGTTCCCATTCCAATCCCATACTGCTGAACAGTTCCCATGATACCAATCACATACTGCTGAACAGTTTCCATACCAATCACATACTGCTGAACAGTTCCCATACCAATCCCATACTGCTGAAGCTCTTCAAAATGGATGTTGACAACCTTTCAAAGACAACAGAATCGCTATTTAGAGCACCAGTTTTGTAAGTATTTGTACTATCAAAAGCAACCTTAACTTTCATTGGCCTTTCAAATGTCTTACTTTCACTTTCACGTCATTCACTTAAACTTTCCTACTTGCTAGATTTGACCAATTTTCCATAGCCTACGTTCACAAGTAGTTTGAGTAAAACTACTGATCTTCATTATCTCCCTGCTTGTTGACATATTATCATGTATGGTATATTTCATGATCGCTCAACATTTGATTCTTTTTAATGTTGTCATCAGTTGACTTCATTCAACTGCGCTTGTATGTAGGCTCTGCCATTCAGTTGTGGACGTTCGTAAATTACGTGTATGGGCAGAAAAAGGAAAAGAAAGGCGCAGTTATACTAGTTTGATAAATACGACGGAAACTTGAGTCTGACAGCGTTCGCAATCTGCGGTTTGTCCATGACGCTGATAACGCTACGTTCGCAAATGTATCTGGCCCATAGTGTTTGACTGGACTTCTTCAGAGTGTGCTGGACTTCTTCAGAGTGTGTTGGATGTTATTGGTCCATGTGAGGTCCTCAGTGAGGTGCACACCGAGGTATTTAAAACTATTTAAAACCACTCTCCACAGGCTGCCCACTAGTCTTTAATGGAGTGGAACTTCTCTGCTGTCTCCTATGCTGTAGTCCACCACCATTTACTTTGTTTAAAAACAAACCATAATGTCATAGTAACTGGGATGTCCTCTGTAACTCATTTATCCTAAAACAACTTGTGAACAGTCTTGGTTGACATGAGTATTACGTATTTGCTTTGCCATAATTATAACTTTATAGCAACATAAAGCGATTTCAATATAGGGCAGTGTTTCTCAAAGTGTGGTCCGGGGACCACTGGTGGTCCGCAAGCTATCCCAAGTGGTCCGCGAGCAGACGTGGTAAAATATAATAAAGATGAGTTGTTTGCAATATTGAACCAACTTGTATGTAAATCCAAACATTTCTGCAACATTGTCTATGTAGTGTAAATCATATGAATCTTCTGACATAATAAGCAAAGTGTAAAGACAATAAGCAAGGTGGTTCAGTAAGTAGGCCTATTGTGTACTGTTGAAGTAGGTGTAATCTTTTTTTTTAGGGGAGGGGCATGAGAGTTCTAAACATTCAACATTTTGGCTAAGTCTCCTCAATCTGTCAGACTTGCCAACTGCACTTTAAGGTCACCCTGTATTGAAAAGCAACAAAAAGGGTGACTTTGCGGATCACTCCACCAAAATTGCACCGTGCAATAGCTGGCACTCCATTAACACAGTGACAATGACAGAAGAGTCATCCTCCCCATTATAAGTCAGTGTACCATCAAACTGAGTTAGAAGCCATTCGTTTCGGGTTAAAAAACTGCTTTATGTAGCTTGAACACCCACCATGACAAATGTCTGTCAGTGGTGACGTTCTGGACGTTCGCTGTCTAGCACAGTCTACTCCAGCGGGCCCCTCGCTGGTCAAAATGTCACGGTCGCTTCAGCTATCTCCCTGTCGCTTCTCGCTCTCGCTTTCACTTTCCCTCCCTGGGCGTTCCACGGAAAGGTCAGCCCGAGCCTTGGATGACCACACGTCAGGGTTTTGCCCTCCGCGAGTGAATTTGAGTTGGAAATGAAGGATGTGCACAGACTAGCTCTCGCACCTGACCCAGACTCTTTTGGCTGTCCACTCAGCGCTTGAGGCAAAGCTCAGTCCAGGAAGTCCAGAGAGAGAGAAAGAGAAAGAGAAAGAGAGAGAGAGAGAGAGAGAGAGAATGTGAAAAAGAGAGAGAGAGATAGAGAGAGAATGTAAAAAAGAGAGAGGGGAGAGACAGAGAGCAGGAGAGAGAGAAAGAGAGGCAGACAGAGAGAGAGAAAGAGAGAGAGGGAGAGAGAATGTAAAAAAGAGAGGGGAGAGACAGAGAGCAGGAGAGAGAGAAAGAGAGAGAGAGAGAATGTAAAAGAGAGAGAGAGAGAATGTAAAAAAGAGAGAGAGAGAGAATGAGAGAGAGAGGGAAAGAGTGAGGGAGAGAGTGTGAGAGAGAGAGGGAGAGAGAGAGAGAGCATGGCTGGGGGAAATCAGGCAGGACCTATTATTATTATGAAGACATCATGGCCAGGAGGATTATTACAGGAGAGAGCTCAGTCAGCACATGTGTGTGTGTGTGTGTGTGTTCATGTGTGTATCGATGTGACCCTTTTACACAGATGAGTTGTTATAAAAGCACAAACACACACACACACACACACACACACACACACACACACACAATCCAGCTGTATTCACCATGACAATCCTGAAGAAGAGGCAGGGAGGGGGAGACAAACACCTGCACAGCTTCCTCCACACACACACACACACACACACACTAGCACTAACACT
>NW_027468870.1:5154499-5209499 GCF_046254945.1 Alosa pseudoharengus
AAGAGGCCTGTAAACGGTAATTTCTGGCATTACTACTAGAATATGAATGCATTATTTATGTTGAAAGACGTGAAAGAAATGACACAGGCTTGCACAAATTCATCATTTAAAATAAAACGTTTCACTTTTGCTATCATTGCGAGAATAGGCTACAATATGGAAAATGTTCCCTTTCAGTCTGATCGGCTCCAAACATGTATGGGATTTCCTTAGCATGTGCTACACCTTTTCAAGAAGTTTTGTGAAAATTGTACCAGTAGCTTTTGCGATATTGTTAACAGCCCTACCTCACCGCAGTAGGGTGCAGTAAATGGAAGCTTTTGATAGCGCACTCCATTAACGAAAAACGGAAAATCACCAGGACAAACCACTCAGGGGTGTAGGATACTCTGGAACCATAGGTCACTAATTTGTGCGTTATTTACGTTTGATTACATTTCAGATACAGTACTTGTTGGTTTCCTGTAGGCCTAGTTTTGCGCTTTATTCTTTCTTTATTTTTCTATGTCCGAATATTGGGGGGGACATTTTGGTCATATTTGAATATTGGGGGGGACACGTCCCCCTCAATGTCTATGGTGACTACGGCCCTGGTGAGGGGAGAGGAGTGTGTGTGAAGATTGAGGGGAGGGGAGTGTGTGTGTGCTGAGTGAGGGGAGAGGAGTGTGTGTGAGGAGTGAGGGGAGAGGAGTGTGTGTGAGTGAGGGGAGAGGAGTGTGTGCTGAGTGAGGGGAGAGGAGTGTGTGTGAGTGAGGGGAGAGGAGTGTGTGTGAAGATTGAGGGGAGAGGAGTGTGGGAGAGGAGTGTGTATGAAGATTGAGGGGAGAGGAGGGTGTGTGAAGAGTGAGGGGAGAGGAGTGTGTGTGCTGAGTGAGGGGAGAGGAGTGTGTGTGAGTGAGTGAGGGGAGAGGAGTGTGTGTGAGTGAGTGAGGGGAGAGGAGTGTGTGTGCTGAGTGAGGGGAGAGGAGTGTGTGTGCTGAGTGAGGGGAGAGGAGTGTGTGCTGAGTGAGGGGAGAGGAGTGTGTGTGAGTGAGGGGAGAGGAGTGTGTGTGCTGAGTGAAGGGAGAGGAGTGTGTGTGAGTGAGGGGAGAGGAGTGTGTGCACTGTAAAAAGTTTAACGTAAAATTTACAGCAACTTGCTGGCAGCAAATAACCAGCAAGTTGCTGTATTTAACTCTACAGTACACCTACTGTATATGAAATCACAGTACCTATGCCTGATACTGTAAATGCAAACTACAGTAGTACTACCAGTGCTGTAATGTATACAGCATTGAATTGTCTACCGTATTTTTAATCACAGTACTTATGGATCATACTGTAACTAAGTACAGTAGTAATACCAGTGCTGTAATATTATATACAGTAATTTTGGGAAATTCATATCCTGCTTTATCTACAGCCAGGATAAATTTGGCTAGGCCTAGGTATGGTTTAGGCTACACAAACTTGCATAAATAACCATTGACAACTTGTTATCAGTTTGAAAAGCAAGTACATTTATTCACTTTTTTCCGTTTAGAAATTCTCGTGTGCTGCATCCTAACGTTAGACCAACGGTTGCAGTCAGCCTGATCCACCACCAGTAGCAGAGTGAAGCAGCACCTAGCAGAAATAGAAGAAAAGATAAACAGTGTTAGATAACAATTTTCAACTGAAACTGAAGGCTACTTACAAGTGAAACTTTAGAATAATCTTTTATATATATACTGTATGTTTTTTGAGTTTACTGTCAAAATGCCAGGCTGAAGATGATGTTGGCATAACTCAGTTTCGCAAGGTAGCAGCTATATTTAACGTTAGCCAGCTGGGTGAGCTCATTGATGATGTTTGCTTGCAGCAACAGCCATTCGCGCTGTTCGTCCGAACAACGGTTAATGATAGTCAGATGTGACTTAAAGTTAACTTATATCAATATTGCTAAAGTTCGCCTATTAAACTCACAAAACCGTACATGATTACGAGGAGTTAACGTTACATAAGTCAGCTAAACCTCCACGTTAACGTTAACCAGCAACACATCATCTTCAGCCTAACATTGTGACAGTAACATACTAGGCCTAGCACTACTAGTGAATGTTTTATATAAATGATATGAATATAATAAACTGTAACTTACTGAGAACTAAGGTAGGCCTAATATAAATGAGACTACCATAACGTTAACGTAACATAAAACATTAACGTTAATGCCACCGTCACAGCAACAGCAACTAAGTTATGATAGCTAGCCTAACGTTAGCTGCTAGTTGATCCAACAAGCATGGATGAGTTGTAAGTTAGACAGTACAACGTACATAGACTGTACACATGCCCGAATTTAATGTAGTACAATTTCACAATGAAACATTAACGTTACATAAATAATTGCTTGCTTACCATTAAGGTGGAGCTGCGAACTTGTCAGAGTGCTGAACACCGTTGGTCTGACTGACTGAACTGTTGCTCAAAAATGATCTCCCGCCGGACAGTTCAAACGTCGTCGCGCGGTGCACGTTTCAATCACCACGTCAAGATTTCCCAGTAAACCATAAATCCATGACTTTTCAATATCTTTTCAAAATGATGATTTGGATGGAAAATCAACATAATATCAATGTCACCTTGCTATCTGGGAGCTTAACTTTGTATTTATGTGCAAAAAGAAAACAGAAAACCCCAACTGATTTTCCGCCATGTTTTTTCAAAATTTTCAAAAAGCTGACAAGTGAGGGAGGAGTCAGATTTATTACTGTGTTATGATTTGCAGCAAGTTTTTATTACTGTAGTTTGACTATTTTTGACCATAATTCATAGCGAAACCACAGCAACATACTGTATTCACAAATACAGTACACATTTTCCCCAAAAACAGCAGTGATGCTGTGAAAATCACAGAATCTTGTTACAGTGTGTGAGTGAGGGGAGAGGAGTGTGTATGAAGAGTCACATCTCTGAGTCTGATCAAAAATAACATTACTGTTTGGTTTGTCACACTAAATATTGATACAGTGTCCTTCCATATGCAATAATGAATGTTATTACCATGTTATTACACGTTAATAACACAACAGCTACAAATCCTGCAAGTTTCTTGGTACCCACATCTCTGAGGACCTCTTCTGGTCAGAACATCATGGTAGTCACCAAGAAGGCCACAGCGACTTCATGATTATATGACATTTGATTAAACTGAATTATATTGTATATAACTTTTATTATATTAAACACTGTTGCCATACATTTTGTTACAGCGACAGTCGATGAGGAGGATGTGCGTGACTTGTAGCTGTTCTTGGCAGACCATGAGAGGCCTCTTGCCTTTCTACTTGATCTTCAGTAAACACGTCCTTGTGCATTTAAAGCGATTTACAGGAGCTGTGATTGTGCTGTTAGACTGACCGGGGCGGCGCACTGCAGACCTCTCCATCTCTCTGAGCTCTGAAGCGGTTAGGCAAGGCTGACCACACGAGGGAGGTGAGCTTTAAGCCCGCGGTGCGCTTCGCGCTCCAGTTAAGATGAGCTTTAAGCCTGTGGTGCGTATCGCTCTCCAGTTCAGACCGGGCCAAGGTGCAGCAGCCAGGATGAAAAACGATCGATAATCATCTCCACTCAGTGCATGCCAACTGGATGCCCAGCCCCAGACGTGCAAGTGTGTGTGTGTGTGTGTGCGTGCATGTCTGTGTGTGTGTGTGTGTGCGTTTGTGTGTGTGTGTGCATGTGTGTGTGTGTGCGTGCGTGCGTGTGTGTGTGTGTGTGTGCGTTTGTGTGTGTGTGTGTGTGTATGTGTGTGTGTGTGTGTGTGTCTGTGTGTGTATGTGTTTGTGTGAATGTGATTGTGTGTGTGTGTGAAGTATACTTGACTGTGAGTTTATATGAGTGTGAGTGTGTATGTATGACTATGTGTGTGTGTGTGTGTTGATGTGTGTATGTGTGTGTAGGTGCGTGACTGCACCATGACAGCCATGAGAGGTCTTCATGAGCAAGGCCGATGCATAATGGATGACACCATGTCACCCTGGCAGGGCTCCTCGGGGCAATAGAAGCCCTGGGGAGGGTTTACAGGGGGGGGGGGGGCGGGGGGGGGCATTTCATCTCCCCCCGGCGTGGTGCTCCACTCTCCTCTCCTTGGCCCTGTGCTGCGGACCGGCCGACTCAATTGGACGGGCCGGCGGCCGGCGCCGTCTGTGTTGATTTAGCCGACAAGAGGAGAGAGGATTCAGCTGACGGACGACAGCACCAGCGCTGGAGTCATGGAGAGAGAGAGAGAGAGAGAGAGGGGGAGAGAGAGAGAGAGAGAGAGGGATAGAGAGAGAGAGAGAGAGAGAGAGGGATAGAGAGAGAGAAAGAGAGGGGGATAGAGAGAGAGAGAGAGAGAGAGAGAGAGGGGGAGAGAGAGAGAGAGAGAGGGGGATAGAGAGAGAGAGAGAAAGAGAGGGGGATAGAGAGAGAGAAAGAGAGGGGGATAGAGAGAGAGAGAGAGTGAGAGGGGGATAGAGAGAGAGAAAGAGAGGGGGATAGAGAGAGAGAGAGAGAGAGGGGGGGGATAGAGAGAGAGAAAGAGAGGGGGATATAGAGAGAGAGAGAGAGAGAGAGAGAGGGGGAGAGAGAGAGAGGGGGAGAGAGAGAGAGAGAGAGAGAGGGGGAGAGAGGACAGAGAGAGGGATAGGGAGAGAGAGAGAGAGAGAGAGAGAGAGGACAGAGAGAGGGGGAGAGAGAGAGAGGGATAGGGAGAGAGAGAGAGAGAGAGAGAGAGAGGACAGAGAGAGGGGAGAGAGAGAGAGGGATAGGGAGAGAGAGAGAGAGAGGGGGGGGGTAGGGAGAGAGAGAGGGATAGAGAGAGAGAGAGAGGGGGATAGAGAGAGAGAGAGAGAGAGAGAGAGATAGAGAGAGGACAGAGAGAGGGGGAGAGAGAGAGAGGGATAGGGAGAGAGAGAGAGAGAGAGAGAGAGAGAGAGGACAGAGAGAGGGGGAGAGAGAGAGAGGGATAGGGAGAGAGAGAGAGAGAGGGGGGGGGATAGAGAGAGAGAGGGATAGAGAGAGAGAGAGAGGGGATAGAGAGAGAGAGAGAGAGAGATAGAGAGAGGGGATAGGGAGAGAGGGAGAGAGGGAGAGAGAGAGAGGACAGAGAGAGAGGAGAGAGAGAGAGAGAGAGAGAGAGAGAGAGAGAGAGAGAGAGGGGGAGAGAGAGAGAGAGGGATAGGGAGAGAGAGGACAGAGAGAGAGGGATAGAGAGAGAGAGGGGGATAGGGAGAGAGAGGACAGAGAGAGAAAGAGGAAGGCATGGAGAGAGAGAGAGGGATAGGGAGAGAGAGGACAGAGAGAGAAAGAGGAAGGGATGGAGAGAGAAAGAGGAAGGGATGAGGGATTGCAGAAAGAGAGAGAGAGAAAGGGAGAGAGATAGATTGGTCTGGATGACAAAACACACCATATCCAGCAGCACTGTAGAGTTAGTTAGTAGTGAGGAAATTTATTTAACTTTAATCACACTGAGTATATTTAAAGAAGAATATTCCCAAATTCTAAATTCATAAATGATAAAACAATCCCTTCATTTGCAAGGCTGCACTGAGCTAAGGGTGAAGAGAAAGTAAGGCTGCAAAGTCTGTCCTTCTGAAACAGACAGCCGTGCAGACGCACAGAGACATTATCAACACCGCTGTGCAGAGGGGCCTCCCACTGTCCTACAAGGTCTAGCACCTCAAGCACATTATCATTTACACTCTCTGCTGGGATGAGGGGTGAAACTCACCTAATGGCTTAAGGAATGTGTTGGGGAAAGGAAGGTACCGGTATGTGTGTCGTCTGTAACAACACAACAAGATTTTTTTACTTTTTAAAGGTGTTGTGTGATGATGTTACTGTACAGTTCAAAACATCCAAATGTCAAAAGAATGTAAAGGAACGGTTTTGATGGAATGTCAAAAATGCCTACATTCTATGTTGTCCAGACATCCACAGAACTTAATATGCAAAACAGCTAGCATGGTCCTAGCTCCCTTAAGAAGCTCTTCCCTGTAAACTGCTCCCTTAAATCATAACCATACCATTTCTCTTCTCGCTCAGAACTACCCTGATTGATGTAGTTTTGGTCCCAAACTAAAATGTACACCAAAGATAGACTCTGGGTTGTTGTTAGACTACATCGTTATCCTTTAAGATTAGATTACTGTTGTGTTTTAAACAGTTGTGCTTCTCTTATCTAGAAAGCGTCTCTTCCTCCTGTGAAACTGTTCCCCATTTTCAACCTTAAATGACCACAATCATGACCATAACATTTGACCCCAGTGCTCTGGCTATCATTTCGCCAAGCCTTGCCTTAGCGTCCGCCTCTCTACTGAGCAGCTCATCACGTGGGGCAGCCGTGGCCTACTGGTTAGCACTTCGGACTTGTAGCCGGAGGGTTGCCGGTTCGAACCCCGACCAGTAGGAACGGCTGAAGTGCCCTTGAGCCAGGCACCTAACCCCTCACTGCTCCCTGAGCGCCTCCGTAGCAGTCAGCTCGCTGTGCCGGGATTAGTGTGTGTTTCACCTCACTATGTGTTCACTGTGTGATGATTGTGTTTCACTAATTCACGGATTGGGATAAATGCAGAGACCAAATTTCCCTCATGGGATCAAAAAAGTACATATACTTATACTTACTTATACACCTGCACCTCTGATGGAACTGTAGAGGCAAACCCTTGGTGAAGGTTGGTGCTATAGAGGCAAACCCTTGGTGAAGGTTGGTGCCATAAAAACTCAACTTCAGACAAGGCTTAGCTGTCTTCTTCTCAATTTATATTTTATGGCTCCCCCCGTCCGTTGGACTGAAGGAAATGTGTACTTGAGTGGAACTTGGATCTTAAGTTGAATTAATGTCCTCCAGAGGGTCCATCCATTTCAGTGATTTAGGGCCTGTGCTATTCTCCTCTAGTAAAAACTCTTCCTCCTCCTGCTCCAGTAAAATTGTAGCTTCCTCATTGGCTCGCTGTCACTGCTTTCCTTCAACCCAAAATGCTTTGCCAAGAGCTTCAGGGAGCAGTTTCGAAAAGTTTCCGAATGCTGAAAAGTTTCCAATTTGTCACTATTAAATCCAGAACACTCACCGACGTGCCACTCAGAAAAGGCCTCACTAGTTCTTCGATAGCCCTTTTCCTAACCTCTCGATGGTGTCACCTACAGGGTGTCTGGAGTTTGATTTGATTGCTGCCTCCACTCTAAAACGTCACTTTAAACATCTCTCCTAGGTGGAGCCATTGTGTAGTAGCATTGTGCTATCCTACTCCACATCCAGAGGCATTGTGCAGTAGCATTGTGCTATCCTACTCCACATCCAGAGGCATTGTGCAGTAGCATTGTGCTATCCTACTCCACATCCACTGCAGTCCCTCCTGGATGCCCACTACAGAACCTGCATTCAAATCTGGCCCAAGGTCTTTCCCCATCACTGCAAACTGTGTTTATTTAATCCGCTCGTTTCTTGTTACACTGCCCCTTCCTTGCTCAATAATGAGACCAGACACATACACTTATAACCACAAGAGACCAGAAACATACACTTATAACTACAAGAAACCAAAAACAATAAGAGACCAGAAACATATAACCACAAAAAAACAGAAACAACAAGAAACCAGAAACATACACTTATAACCACAAGAAACCAGAAACATACACTTATAACAACAAGAGACCAGAAACATACACTTATAACAACAAGAGACCAGAAACATACACTTCTAACAACAAGAGACCAGAAACATACACTTCTAACAATAAGAGACCAGAAACTTCTAACAACAAGAGACCAGAAACATACACTTCTAACAACAAGAGACCAGAAACATACACTTCTAACAATAAGAGACCAGAAACATACACTTCTAACAACAAGAGACCAGAAACCTACACTTATAACACTTGAAAAGCTTTTTCTATGTCTTCCATCACACCCTTCAGTGTTTGGCTCAGAGGGCTGGCGATGTGTTGGACTCTGATGGGTCAGAGTTGGACTCTGATGGGGCAGTGTTGGACTCTGATGGGGCAGTGTGGCCTCTGATGGCGTAATTAGGCAAAAGAAGCTGGAGGGATCAGAGGCCAGATTCATGAAAATTATCAATATTTTCTTAAGAACTGTCATATTTCTTAGGAACTTTTTTGTTTTCTCACTTAAGAAGGTTACATGCAGCTATTCCGACATGCCGCTACTTAGACATTGGCATCTAATTGTCGAAGTGGCGGCATTGACATTATTTTTCAAGCGTCCCACTACTGCAACAATTTTTTGGAGTGGACTTTTGCGAAGTAGGCCTAGGGTGGGCCTTTATTTTTTTATTCCAATATGGTCAGTATAGCCTAGGCCTACAGTAATCCCAACTTTAAACAAGACGATTTCATCACAGCTCAAAACAATAAAAGGCTACATTGATAAATAGCAGGGGCAACAGGATTGGATTCTATAATAGCCTACGCACAATACCGAAAGGTTAGTCACGTCTCAAGGAGTCCAAGAGTGCGCCTCACACACACCAGCTCTGTTGAACAGTATTTTCGTGTTTAAGAGCTAAAAAAGTTGATTAGAGAGTCACATTTGAAATGTCGGGTAGCCTAAATTATAGCCTATAGCGCGTGCATCTCAGAGAAAGAGATTTTGGAGAGAGAGAGAGGATTTAACCTAGGTGATGATTATTTGTGTCTGGTGATAATTAGACTTGAGTATGGATACCTATGAATTGTTTTGAATAAAATAAGATAAAACAACAAATGAAATGTGACCCTGCAAGACGAAACCAGTCTTTTTGGTAAAATTTACAAAATTAAGTTATTGTATACTCACACGAACGGCCATAAACTAAGCTTTCCAACAATATGTATATCGAGGGTATTGCAAATAGTATTGGGTAGGCCTATTGGATAGTCGCTGACCCTCATTAGATGTGGCTATCTGGAGGTAAGGATAGCCTTCAAGAAACAAGGTTATCGCAGTTGCTGTGAGACATACGGCCCTTCTCCAGTCTCTCTCAAAATCAAAACACACCCAATTCATGCTTGGACTTTTCGATTATGTTTCTAAATGTTGGGACTGATGGACACTGAACTCTGGGGGTTATTTGAACGTTCGTGAAGTGGTTTAGGCTACTGTAAAAGGAGCGTTGGATATCCCGCCTGTCTTTGCACAATTATAGGGCCATGATAATGCATGCGCTAGCCTAGAGTCGAGAGAAAGAAGACTAAATAAATATGCAGACATGTTATGTGCAATTCAACAACTGCACGCATGACATATAAAAGATATATTCCTAGCCTACATTATTGTGTAGTAAATTGAGTTTATCCAACCTGCTGGCAAGCCAAAATGTGTTGCACATGGCTTTATCATTGTCCTCTAAAATGCAATATAATAATAATAATAATATAATAATAATAATAATAATAATAATAATAATAATCTTTATTTGTATAGCACCTTTCATACACAGAATGCAGCTCAAAGTGCTTTACATTTGAAGCATGTAACACAATAATAGTCAGTCAGTCATTATCAATCACTTTTCTTCATTGCTGGGGCCGTTTATGATCCACTCAGCAACATATCAAAAATATAGAAAATGACATGTCATAAGACTGGCAGCCTTAACCCTCTTACCCCCCACAAGCACGCCATATGGCAACTGTGGCAAGGAAAAACTCCCATATTCCAGGAAGAAACCTTGAGCAGAACCTGACTTAATAGGGGGAGCCCATCTGCTTCTGGCTGGCTGCGCCCTCCAATAGCAGCAGATGTAGAATAATCTGAAAAAGTAGTCTACAGGATAAGATGAGTTAACTAAAAGCTTTCCTGTACAGGTATGTTTTCAGATCTTTTTTAAAAATATTTACTGAACTCGCCTGCTTGATGTACAGAGGCAGGGTGTTCCATAGTTTGGGGGCATAATAGATAAAAGCAGCTTCTCCACTTTGCTTGTGGAGCACTTTGGGTACGATTAAAAGATTAGAATTGGATGATCTAAGTTTCCTTTGTGGTTGATAAGATATTAAAAGCTCAGAGATATATGAAGGTGCTATGCCATTCAGAGCTTTGTTAGTAATTAACATAACCTTAAAATCAATTCTATAGGAAATAGGGAGCCAGTGCAGTTCAGCCAACACAGGGGTGATGTGTTCTCTGTTCTTAGTCTTAGTTAAAAGTCTAGCCGTAGAGTTCTGTATGAGTGCCAATTTCTTTAGATGTTTTTTGGGAAGACCAGTGAAAAGTGCATTGCAGTAATCTGCTAGTGATAAAGGCGTGAATTCGTTTTTCTGCATCTTGTTGAGTTAAAAAGGCACTTTGGCAATGTTTTTCAAGTGGAAATAGGCTGTCTGAGTAACTTTACTGATATGGGGCTTAAAACTTAACTCTGCATCCAAGATGACACCGAGGCTTGTTACTTTTGGTTTGACCTGGTGTGCCAAGTTCCCCAGATTACTAAGAACAATATCTCGCTTTAGTTTTGGTCCAACCAAAAGTACCTCTGTTTTGTCATCATTTAGTTTAACCAGTTAACTCGCAGTGGAACGCCGGCGCGCCATTTGGGGGGAGGAGGGGGGTGGTGGGGAGTATTAAATCAATGGGTAGGCTCATTACTTCATGTAATATTGACATCCCATACATCAATAAAAAGCTACGGGACTCAGGATTCCAAAGGTATCCACCATTCCATGTCAAACTGTGTGGTGTGAGCTACAGTAAGTAATTTATGCTGATATGCCCCCCTCAAAAAAACACACACACCCCCCCTGCATCATTGCCTTCTAATCCTTGTGTACACCCATAACAATATATTCATATGGCTAACCTGGTCTTGAAATGTCCGTAAGAATCCATAGAACAAGATTATATGTGTTGTTATAGTCCAATGTTGAACTGTGAGTGTGTAAGCTTCCATATTCAAAACGTTTATAGAATAGAAATAAAACACTTTCAAAGATTTTCCGGTGAATATCGGTGATTTTGAATACCATTCGGCTTCGAACTCCCTACTTATGCGTATTCCCCACGCTCCCCTGAGTCTCACGAACACAAAGAGCCATGTCACGTGTCTGTAGGATCTACCAATCACGAGAAACGAAGCAAAGACGAGGCAGAGACAAGCTTGGTCAGCTACACCTTTCTATTGGACATGCAAGCTTGGAATGGCAGCCACGTGGGCCTCTTACAAGTAAGAACGAAATTATGGACATATTCTTGTAGCCAATGACCAGAGCTTTTAAACGACGTATGGGATGTCGTCATTGACTTTGACCATGCGCGTGTATCTCAATGCACAAAAGAAGCGCTTGTTGGTGCGAAAAAAACTTTATTCCAGCCTCTGTGGCTCTTTCTGAGAACTTCACAGGGTTATCCTGACTGTTTCAAAAAAATCTACATGGTCTCAGCTTTCCAATGATACCAGCCATGTGCTTGTAGACCAAACGATGTGGGCATGGTGGCCTCTCTAATACGTGTAGTGCCTTTTGGTCAGAATTACTGAAATATGACTGCAAAGCAAGTGGTTAAAAAAATTTTTGCTCATCCACTGATTAATGGAGGTTAGGCATGCAGTGAGGGAGCAAAGGCCATCTGGGTTAGTTGGCTCCACAGAAATATACAATTGGGTATCATCTGCATAGCTGTGGAAGTTTACATTATGCTGACTTATGACGTTTCCCAATGGAAGCATATATAGGGAAAATAGCAGGGGACCAAGGCAGCTCCCCTGGGCCACACCAAAAGGCAAGTCATGTTTTTCAGACACATGATCTCCTAGACTGATATAAAAATCTCTACCAGTAATGTAGGTTTGAAACCAGTTTAGAGCATTATCAGAGAGACCCACCCACTTCGCAAGGCGGTGAATTAGGATGCTATGATCAATGGTGTCAAATGCCGCACTCAAATCCAGAAGAATAAGGATTGAGACTTTGTTTGAGTCAGTAGCCAGTCTGAGATCATTGACTATTTTTACTAGAGCCGTTTCTGTGCTGTGATTTGATCTAAAACCTGATTGGAATTTTTCAAGGATACTGTTTTCGTTGAGGAAGGTATTTAACTGATTACAAACAACTTTTTCAAGTACTTTGCTCAGGAACGGTAGATTTGATATAGGCCTGTAGTTGCTCAGATTGGTACGGTCAAGATTTGACTTTTTAAGTAAAGGTTTCACAACAGCGGTTTTAAAAGCAGTTGGAAATATACCTGTTTCTAATGAGGTATTTATTACCTTGAGAATAAAGGGAGCTAAGCTATCATATACTTTTTTGAGGAATCTAGTAGGGATTGGATTTAAAACACATGTTGAGGAGCCGGTTTGAGTTATAATTTTACCAAGCTCAGATTGAGTAATAGTGCTAAAGGACCTTAATTTTGGGGGGCTGTTTTTGGGTGTACTATCAAACATATTACTTGTGTTACCAATAGCCTCCCTTATAGAAATGACTTTGTTTTTGAAGAAGTCTGCAAATTCTTCGCATCTTAGAGAGGATGCCTGACTGAGTGTATCAAAAGGTGTTTGATGCAATAGCCTATCAATGGTAGAGAACAACACCCTAGAGTTTCCACTGTTTTCAGCAATTACCTTAGAGAAGTGGTTCCTTCTCTCATTCCGAATAGCTGTATTATAATTTGCTATTTTTTCTTTTAGAATGGAACGGTGAACTTGTAACTTAGTTTTTCTCCATGTTCTCTCAGCTTTTCTACATGATCTTTTTAGATCATGGATATTTTCGTTCATCCAAGGTGTCAGTTTGCTACAGGGCCTTTTTTTAGTCTTTAAGGGTGCCACTCTGTCAAGCAGAGCACCTAATTCACAATTGAGAGCCTCTACCATTGGGTCCTGTAACATGCTGCTTTAGCTCTAAACTGTCCAACACATTAAGGAACTTACTGGCTTTAGCATCAGTTGCCTTATTGACATGAATATTAAAGTCGCCATTTACAATTATCCGATCATAGCTAGTGATGATGAGCGACATAAGTTCAGAAAACTGGTCGAGAAAGCCAGTCCATAGTTTAGGAGGGCGGTATAAGGTTAATAGAAGTACAGCTGGGTCAGCCTTCAGAGTGAGGGCAATATACTCAAATGAAGTGAATTCGCCAAAGTTGACTCTAGTGCAACTATATTTGTGTGAGAGAATGGAGGCAATTCCACCACCTCGTTTGCCTTGTCTAATTGAGTGGAAGAAATTATAATTTGGGGGACAAGTTTCAACAAGAACAGCTTCGCTGTCTGAATATAAGCAACTTGAATATATCCAAATCCAGTTTGAACACCCTGATGGACACTGAACTCTGGGGGTTATTTGAACGTTCACTGAAGTGGTTTAGGCTACTGGAGCGTAAGAATTCTAACCTGACTCTCGCTAGGCGAAACGAAATTCATCTGGTGAGTCAGGTTATAAGAATTCCGCCCGTCTTTGCGCAATTGGCCATTGATTGGCGGCCATTAATTAATTAATATAGGTGGCCTGCACGCACAGAGTTTGTTTGATGCATGGAGTTTCCGACCCTTTTCCCCTGAGAGCTTAGAGAATAAAATGAGAGCTACCTGTGTTTTACATAATGTGTAACATTTATTCACATGGCCAGTTCAAAATCACCTAAGGTTTTGACTGAAATATGTGCCGATATCAATTATTTGGAAAAAAATTGCTAAAAACATTGCCAAAAACATTTGGAGTGGATGGCGGGTGGATTGTTGATGTAGCTGCAGGTGCAGATGACATGACTACAGCTCATCCATGCATATTGGAATTTGATAGGATACAGGAACTGCAGAGATAAATTGAAAATGAGGATTGGTAATGTCGGAATAGCGGTACTAAAAAAAATAGTAGTAGGGGCATGTCTAAATAGAGGATATAATAACGATATGTCGTAATAGAGGGTTGTCGTAATAACGGGATGTCGTAATAAAGAGTGAACCCCAAGAACTTCTTAGATTAGAATAGTCTGCATCATTCATCAACAGTGTTACCTACGTCAAACGATGACAACCATGTTTCAATGACACAAACAATCAGTGCCATTTGAATCTAGCGAGTTACCTGCTACTAATGTAGCTTTGTAAGCTGTCCATGGTGAAACATTAGTTATATTTACAAGTGGCAACCGTTGGGGAAAAGTCATGCCTTCAACAGCACTCATGGTTAGCTTATGTTTGAAAAGGTACGCTGTGATGTTCTATGTATGATGTTTAAAAATCAGTTTTTAATAGAAAACACTGTGTTCAAGAAATTAAACGTGTTCTAAACTCTGATGTTGATGTGCATCATATGCTGCCAGGAACCCTTTCATTATGCCAGTTTTCAGTAGACAGAGGACTTACTGAAAACAATAGCATTAAGCTAAAATTAGCTATGAATGGTAACCTAATATATTGAAAGTACACATAATAAAGACTGATATTTCAAACAGACTGTCTAAAGCTGTTAAATGTGTTTATATGAATGACTTTAAGAGGCTCAACTTTACACTATAACATTTCTAAGACAGGTGCAGGGTTGTCTTAGGAATAATCATAAGAAGCAAGTTAAGACAAAAACAAAAGAACTTTATTCATGAATATCAAATATTCTTAAATTTGGTCTTTAAGGCAAAAGGTAAGAAGAAAGCACCACTTAGGACATATTTATTTTCTTAAGAAGGCTTTGTGACTCTGGCCCCAGAGCAGTGAACATCTGAATGTGATGAGCCGTCTTTTTTATCACAGCCCTGAAACATTTTACAGGAAAAGGCAGGGAGAAGGAAGTCATTTCAAACACGTATAATTAAATGATACAGCTGGCTTGATAGTCCTTGGACCATCCTAAATGTAAATGAGGTGAATTAATGAAGAAAGACCCTTTTGATAGGAGGGAATAAAGAGACCGGGTAACAGTGGTGCTGGAAGGCCTTCCAAATCAACACGACTGATTCTGTTGGAGATCAGTGCCTTTGGAACCTCAGCTGAGAAGAGGAAGCCTTTGGAAAACTAGAAGGTCAAGTGAAACAAAAGCTTAAAGAAAGTGAAACACACATTTGCGGTGGGATTCAGAAAGTGACCCCTGTCCCTACCTGTCCCTACCTGGTGCGGTGGGATTCAGAAAGTGACCCCTGTCCATACCTGTCCATACCTGGTGCGGTGGGATTCAGAAAGTGACCTCTGTCCCTACCTGGTGCGGTGGGATTCAGAAAGTGACCTCTGTCCATACCTGGTGCGGTGGGATTCAGAAAGTGACCTCTGTCCCTACCTGGTGCGGTGGGATTCAGAAAGTGACCCCTGTCCCTACCTGTCCCTACCTGGTGCGGTGGGATTCAGAAAGTGACCCCTGTCCCTACCTGGTGCGGTGGGATTCAGAAAGTGACCCCTGTCCCTACCTGTCCATACCTGGTGCGGTGGGATTCAGAAAGTGACCCCTGTCCCTACCTGGTGCGGTGGGATTCAGAAAGTGACCCCTGTCCCTACCTGGTGCGGTGGGATTCAGAAAGTGACCTCTGTCCCTACCTGTCCCTACCTGGTGCGGTGGGATTCAGAAAGTGACCCCTGTCCCTACCTGGTGCGGTGGGATTCAGAAAGTGACCCCTGTCCCTACCTGTCCATACCTGGTGCGGTGGGATTCAGAAAGTGACCCCTGTCCCTACCTGGTGCGGTGGGATTCAGAAAGTGACCCCTGTCCCTACCTGGTGCGGTGGGATTCAGAAAGTGACCTCTGTCCCTACCTGTCCCTACCTGGTGCGGTGGGATTCAGAAAGTGACCCCTGTCCCTACCTGTCCCTACCTGGTGCGGTGGGATTCAGAAAGTGACCCCTGTCCCTACCTGTCCCTACCTGGTGCGGTGGGATTCAGAAAGTGACCCCTGTCCCTACCTGGTGCGGTGGGATTCAGAAAGTGACCCCTGTCCCTACCTGTCCCTACCTGGTGCGGTGGGATTCAGAAAGTGACCCCTGTCCCTACCTGGTGCGGTGGGATTCAGAAAGTGACCCCTGTCCCTACCTGGTGCGGTGGGATTCAGAAAGTGACCCCTGTCCCTACCTGGTGTCTGTGTTCAGTCACCAAACAGTCTGTGATGCAGATACAGAAAAGGGGTTCAAGCTAACCACAAACTTAAACAAACAAAAAACAAAACATAAACATCCAAAAAACAAACTAAACCAAAACCTAAATAGCATTTTTCACCATGCTTGTGTAACCAAAAAAGATGCAACAACATTTTGGCAAATTTAACAACAGCTCAGTTTTAGCCAAAAAACAAACACGCAAACACAGTGTGCTCTTGAAGCTGTCAGTGGGTTTGTTGACAGGGAGAAGCATCAGTGTTGCCTAAAAATAAAAACTCAGTAAATAAACAATTCTGAGGGCCCACTGATTTTGCTTTTTTCCCCCTTTCTATTTCTTGCTGCTTCAGTAGAGAAGTGCTAAAATGAGCCCACCCCCCCCCCCCCCCCCCCCCCTCACGTAGCAGGATCCGATCCATCACCACGGAGACAGGCTGTTCAGACCAGCGAGGCTGTTTTATAACGGGGAGATTTGGAGATCCACTGGGACTTCACTTAAAGGTGGGAAGAGTTGGACTGTGCCAGCGTTGCATTTCCTGCGTTTAGTTTTTTTATTTATTATTTATGGTCTTTGAAAAAGCGGATGTTTTGAGCCCCCATAGGGGGGTTGGACTTAAAGGTTTCAGATAGCCTGGATCTGCGCTGATTTCCAGCCTTTATTTTTATTTATGAGCTGACCTTTCTGCTGACAGTGGTGACCGTCCGGCTGTGAGGAAGAACAAAAGCTCTGACCTCCAATGAGCCGCATTAGCCTCCCTCAAGGGTTAAACGCCGCCACGTTTATGGAGACAGGAAGGGCTTGCTCTTTGGACGTCCGCTCTTGTCCAGTCCGCTGATCGATTGTGTTTAAAGAAGCACAGTATTATGTAAATAAAGGCCTGGACTAATCTAACCTTAAATCATAGATTACAAAGGCAAAGGTCACTCATTTGAGAATAATCTTTAATAAATAGTGCAATGGGGGTGGCATGCAATTGGACCAGAAATACACTTTGGCCCTTTCCCGACTAAACCCCCCTGGGATGTAATTGCATCAATTTTGATGCATGAATGAATTAATTGCATGAGGCCATGTATGAAAACACATCTTTTTAATAATCAGTGAAATATTAAAATATTTGCAGATCACTGTACTCCCCACTGAGCTCCGTATAAAAGCCATGTGACTCAATTTACTGTAAATGTGTGTAGGCGTAGGCACCCAGCCTTTAAGGTTCAGCTCTCTGGCCAATTCTCCAGTGCTCATAAATGGCCCGTAAAGCACTAATGCATACGAGCACAATGTGACAGCTGCTACACAGCTATTTGCTTAAGAGAAGCTCAGAGCACAGACTCAGCTCCTCAGAGCACAGACTCAGCTCCGCAGTGAAGTTATTCCCATCGCCACGCCGCCACACGCTCCTCTTGTCCCTGTGTGCTTAGCAGTGAGCAGAGATGGGCTTACCGTACATTCAGACCCTGTGGAGGAAATAGCAACCTGGAAGAGACACAGAGTACACACACACACACACACACAGTACACACACACTCTCCCAGTTGTCCTAAACAAAGGAGACACACACACACACACACACACAGCAGGTCTACAGTATATGACAGAGGAGAGAGAAGCTTTAGAACAGGGGGGTGGGTCGCGAAATGATTTCCATAAATCAAATAAATTTGAAAAAATAAAATTATGAAAAATTATGACTGGATAAGATCACCATTCACTGTAACCACCGCAAGTCATCTGTCATGTGACCGCACTTTAAAGACCATTCCAAGACGCTTGCTGAGTTCTGGATTTCAGTCGAGAGGGAATATCCACAGCTATCCAAGGCCGCGATGGACGTACTGACGCCGTTCTTTGCACTGACATATATTAAAAACAAATACAGATCGCGTCTAAATGTGGAGGATGATCTCCGTGTGGCCGTCTCCACAATTAAACCAAGAATGGACTTGCTGTGTTCCGCGCATAGCGCATTAGATGAGATTAACGCTGAAACGTAGTTGCCAAAATGTAAATTTGCGCAGCAACAATGTACATATGTTTACAACAGTTTGTGGATATTACCCTGACTGAGATATTCTTCTGTTAAAGCAACAGCAAAGAATTTTTTTGTACATTAAAATATTGTTTCCAAAATCATCAACTCGTAACAGGGTGAACGGCACTTCTGCATTCTCTTCGCGACCCTATCGGCTATAACCACACTATGCAAGTTTGCCAGATCGGGTAGCGGATCTGTAGTTTGATGGAATGAGACATAAGAAACTACAAATTTGACTTGCTTCTGATGTCGCAATACATTATACTTTCATAAAATCATGCAATGTACTCTACCTTGTCTGTAGACATCGTTATTTCCAAAGTCAGTGCTGGATAAACAAGCGTGCGTGCGACAGGAAAAGTGCTTTGGTGTTGCTTTAAAATGGAAATTAAAGTAATGTTTCAAAGTTAAGTTTGCACATGACAGCAATAACGTGCACTCATGGATATTATTTTTTGACTAAGGTATTCTGCTTTTATCATATAGTAAAGTTCTATATGTAAAATCATAACAGGCTGCTCTGTTCTTTTGTGTTGTCGTTAAGACCGTGTTTGGATAAGCCTAGTGCGTATGGCCAGTGCGCACATTTTATTTTATTTTTTGAGCCACATCCAGGGATAGTGGGGGTCGCCAGTCTCTGGCACGGTTATTTTGGGGGTCGCGGGTTGAAAAGTTTGGGAACCCCTGCTTTAGAAGACAGCAGCATGCTAACACACACACACACACACTCACACAGCAGGTCTATATGACAGAGGAGAGAGATGCTTTAGACCAGTGGTTCTCAACCTTTTTCCAGTGATGTACCCCCTGTGAAATATTTTTTCAGCCAAGTACCCCCTAACCAGCGCAAAACATTTTTAGTTGAGAAAAAAAGACTTAAAACAGAGCGCTGTGACATCAGTGTCTAATTTCTTAAACTTTGGGACCACGACTCCATCCATAAACTTCAACCATGACTCCATCGTTTGAGTTTTGACAGTGATTGACAGGTGATGGCGGGTGGCATGTGACAGGTTGGGTCGAACCATCCTGGTATGGGGGGACTCTGGGTTTTTAAGATAATGAAATTTAATAGCCTATGAATAAGTTTATGAACTTATATTTTCCTGACATATTTATTAAATAATTGTTTTTAAAGTATTTTTGCATGGATTCTACTTTTTAAATCTATGTATATTTTAACCCTAACCCAGACAGCAAAATATATTTGGTCCAGATTTGGTCCAGATCTTCATTAGCATTTGGCACAGATCCTAAACGGACCTGCCCCGGGGTCATTTCTTCTAACGGGCCAATACCGGAACAGGTTGGAATTACGGATCAGAGACAGAATTGGGCCAGTACAGTTAATATTGCCATGGCATTTAGTGCGGATCTGGCCCTGAAAAGCACTGAAAGCACAGAACAGTTGGGCGATCCTGCAGATCAGCAGCTCAGTGGACTTTGACAGCGACAGTTTGTTGTTTCGTGAGAGTTCTTCGACGTTAGCTAGGCTACTCAATCCAGACTGCAGGGCAGGCTGCTATCATGGCAGCTCGCAGGTCAGCAGCAGTTCCTTGGTCACGGCAGCGGAAGATCTCTCGCAGAGTAGGCTAGTAGCTGTCCTGAGAAGTATTTTCGAGCAGACGGTGAATAGCAGCGTTGTTCACGGATGGATGTCAGAGGACCAGGGCAAAAACTAGCCCAATGGACTAACGTTAAAGTTAGGCATCAACCTGCGATTCTTCCTCACTGCTCCTGTGAGACGTACAAAAAAGCACACAAAGCAAAGAAACAAAGAGTAAATATTAGATTCAACATTCAAAGACTATTTATTTTATAACAGTATAGTATGCCAACAACGCATTGCATCCTTTATATTCAGTTTGGTAGGCAATCGCAAAAAACAAACAAAAAAAACCCCTGCTTGAACAGGTCTCATCAACTTAACATGCAAACCGGATAAACTGGAGGACAGCGACAATTCTTGTGGACCTTCGATAAAAAGCCTAGTGTTTACAGCCAAGTTTTTCCACTCTAAATCCATTTTAAACAGGCTTAAAAAACGCTGGCCGTCTATGCAATACCTGCAGTGCTACTAGCAGCAAGGCTAGCTACAGACAAAGTGGGTAACGTTAGCACTAATGGCTACGAATTTGCAGCTAACACACAATGGACACGATATTAAGCGATTTTGGTGAATAATAAGCAAAGCTCACCAATTCAGCCTTAAAGCATATGTTCACATTAGTTGTGGATGCATGTTTAAAAGAACCTAGACTACCAGCTAACCGTAGCTACTACCCAGCTTGTCTGGCACGTTTCAGGTTGTCAGAATTTCAGAGTAAACTAAGTTTGTAAACTTTCATGTTTAATACAAGCCTAAATATTTAACAGACTAAGATGACATCAACACCAGTTTACTTTTAAATGATACTTGTATAATGCACTTACCAATAATCACAAAGACGTGCAGCCTTCAGTCTTCCAATCTGCATAATCAGATAAAGTAGAGTTGCAGGTTTATGTGGGGGAAGAGTTCCGTTAGTTGTGGCGCGTCAGGTCTGTGCAGCTCCTGCGGATCCGGCCCACACCCGCTGGGCGGACTCAATTCAGTTGTGGCGCGTCTGGTCTGCGAAGCTGAATAGACTGTCACAGTCAAAAGCTACATACAAGTCTGGCGCAAAGTTGGTGCAGATCTGCATAGTGAGTGCGACTGCTGCGCGAATCTGCTGATTCAAAAACGGATCTGGGACAGATGTAAATGCTGTCTGGGAAGCTATTTTTAGGGCATTTTCACTACCTTTATTCATAAAGATTTATTCTGGTCATTGTAAGTGCCACACACACATATTATTTTTTTATTTTCAGCAGAATCTAAGCTATCCAGATCTGCCATCATTTCATGTATTAGTACTAGCATTGATTTTATTTTGAATTAAGAATTAAAATATAAAAAGCGTATTATAAAATTCTTATATTTTGATATGTATCTCACCACAGCAAGATCATAGCTCTACATGCATTTCATGTGTGTGTAGGGCAGACTGTCCTGAATCTGGCAATATAATTGCCATGGTGGAGGAATTCTCTGCGTACCCACAGTGGTTCTCAAATGAGGGTGCGCGTACCCCTGAGATTTTAACCCTTAGAACCTGATTGATGCAAAGTGCGTGAAAAAACACACCCTTTCTTCTCTGTTACATTGCTCCGCAACTGTTCATCGCAGCGAGATAACCTTTATTGCGTGACAGAGCAGAAGTGGGGCTTTCCAACGAGACAACGCACTTGTCTGTACGTTAAAATATGAAAATAAAAATCCTGAAATTAAATCAAATTGCATCATATTTACAGTCTATACTTCTCTGCATTCACCTGCACACCCATTACTCTCGTTTGAATTACTCGCAAACCTGTGATCGCATAGATATGGCAAGCATATCAGATGAAAGAGGAGACACAGGGCTATCCATTGATAGCACGTATGTTGATCTTTCTGGCTTATGAAATCAGACGAAGTGACTACAAAATAATAACGTCATGTACAAAAACCAATGCTGCACACCCATCTCGTTTGAATTACTCGCGGACCTGTGATCGGATAGATATGCCACGCATGTCAGATGAAAGAGGAGACACGGATCTATCATTTGATACATCCTTCTAGGTTATAAAACAGACGAAGTGACAGCAAAATAACAACTTCATATAGCTTGACTTACCTCACGTTTTTGTCTGTTTTTGTAGCAAAGCATGTTTATAATCCAACGCTATGTTTCTCTATGGCAAGGAATGTTCATAATCCGGTTTTGAGATCCTACCAAATTCCTGCATGGCATCCAATTCAAGGCTCATATTGCATCCCAATTTGTTCGGCAAAAAAACACCTTTTTTGCCTTTACTTTGTACATGTCAATGCAGTAAAAAGTTGTAGAGAATCATGAGTGCAGACCCCATAGGCACACACAGGCTATAACACGTAAACTCGGATCAAGTCAGGTCAGATCAGTTTGTGTCACAGATATGGAGCGCAGAAAGGTCATTAAATCACTAAATAAAAAAATGGCATTTATTTCTGTAAGGCACACACCACGTCTGTAAATTGCTCAGTCCCAGAGAATTCCTTCACCATGGCAATTATATTGCCAGATTCAGGACAGTCTGCCCTACACACACATGAAATGCATGTAGAACTATGAGCTTGCTGTGGGGAGATACATATCAAAATATAAGAATTTTATAATACGCTTTTTATATTTTAATTCTTAATTCAAAATAAATCAATGCTAGTACTAATACATGAAATGATGGCAGATCTGGATAGCTTCGATTCTGCTGAAAAAAACAATATATAATATGTATGTGTGGCACTTACAATGACCAGAATAAATCTTTATGAATAAAGGTAGTGAAAATGCCCTAAAAATAGCTTAGGGTTAAAATATACATGGATTTAAAAAGTAGAATCCATGCAAAAATACTTTACAAACAATTATTTAATAAATATGTCAGGAAAATATAAGTTCATAAAATTAATTTTATATTTCAGTAGGGTATTCAATTTCATTATCCTAAAAACCCAGAGTCCCCCCATACCAGGATGGTTCGACCCAACCTGTCACATGCCACCCGCCATCACCTGTCAATCACTGTCAAAACTCAAACGATGGAGTCGTGGTTGAAGTTTATGGATGGAGTCGTGGTTCCAAAGTTTAAGAAATTAGACACTGATGTCACAGCGCTCTGTTTTAAGTCTTTTTTCTCAACTAAAAATGCTTTGCGCTGGTTAGGGGGTACTTTTCACAGGGGGTACATCACTGGAAAAAGGTTGAGAACCACTGCTTTAGAAGATGGCAGCATACAGACACAGACACACACACACAGACAGACACACACACACATAATATAGACACACACACACACACACACACAGACACACAGACAGGCACACACACACACAGACAGACACACACACACATAACATAGACACACGCACACACACAGACACACACACACACAAACACACAGACACAGCTGTCCTATATGGAAGAGGAGGGGCAA
Organism: Alosa pseudoharengus; assembly: GCF_046254945.1. Classification (NCBI taxonomy): domain Eukaryota; kingdom Metazoa; phylum Chordata; class Actinopteri; order Clupeiformes; family Clupeidae; genus Alosa; species Alosa pseudoharengus. The sequence goes on from NW_027468870.1 coordinate 5,177,591, forward strand.
GACGCCTGAAGAATCAAAAGGACACACGAGTAGGACAATTGTCCCAGTTGTTTCACAGATGTTTTCTGTTCCCCAGAGCACCGGAGGAACTATCTGTGCCTGCTTGGAGTTCTAGAACTAAAGAAGGGAACAGCCGCTCGAATGATCTTTTTGTCTTTAAGGGGTCTCTCTATCTCATAAAAAGTTGGCACACCCCGTGCATAGCCTAACAAGGTGATACAATTAAATAGCATAGGCGCAAGTGGGGCTTTTGCGCAGTACAGTATGCGCACGGTAGGCCTAGGCTTTACCTTGACACACGCACACAACAGACATAGATTTTTCATAGAAATTGATTACTTTTTAATTAATTTCAACATATTATTGATTATAATAGTCCATATCTCATTTCAATTTCACAATACAAAGAAATAGACTAAACGATTTAGTCTGTGCCATTCTCCATTTCACAACGTAACTCATTTAAACCAGACCACCGTCTCAGATAGGCTATCCTCAGTGTCAAACACAATAATGCATGTAGTGTAACTTATACACAGGGGAAAAAACACTAACTGGCAGAAATGAATAAAGCCAGCCAAACTATAGTAGGCTAATGTGTTAAACCGTGGAAAATTAATAGATGAACAATTTTGGAGTTTGCACTGAGATATCGTCGGGTAGCCATTGAATATTCCGACATCAGAGATTGCTAACAGGTGTTTCAAAATAGCTGGGAACTTTCCGGAGCTCTGAATGGCAGAGGATAGCTAGATCATCAGACAACACAATCATTGTAGGCTGCATTATGGGCCATAATTTATGGCTTTGTCAATCAACATAGAATAGGTGAAGCGCAAGTTCAACAGCAAACAGGACTTTTCAGCACGTATCAAACCACGTAGGCTAGCCCAATGAACGCCTATGCAAATAGACAAAACACATCAAAGCAGGGTGACTTCTTCAGATTTGCGACTGCTGTCAAATCGATACGGTTTGCTCATATAAGTCTAGTGGTGTGGTGGTGAAGTGTCATGCTGCGTTCAGTTCAGAGCGTAGTGTAGGTCTACGTCCCGTAGTAGCCTATATTTTAATTTAACGTCTTTAATGGTAAGAGATCGCACAGGGATGGATAATGAGCGGTTGTTTAAGATTAAATTACAATGCCAGACACCTTCAGATATCAGAGACCCCCTCAGGTTTTTGACTTTGTTGCTTTCATGGGAGCCAGTCGTCACTCTATGGGAGCTCGGCTCCCTCCGGCTCCCTCGTAATTCCAGCCCTGAGCCGCTCTCTAGTATTCTCTTGCAGAATGTACTGTACAGTATTAGAATGTACAATACCCCTGTGCTTTCTCTATATTCAGTAAGGGTTTTCCAATACATTTGTGCCTTCTCTATATTCAGTAGGGGTTTCTTATATGTCTGTGCATTCTGCATGAGTTGACAGCACTGGGCTTGCTAGGCAAAGGCAGCATATGGGGTGGGATTCATAGAGGGAGACATACAGAGAATCAGAAGGATCATGAGGCACACCAATGAGTTTGTGTAAAAGGTGTACACTTATGCTACCATTCACAAGACTTTGAAAATATTTGGAAAAGATTTTTGAAAGACTACAGTCTCACGCCCTCTCACTTCTAAGGGACTGCACGATATTTACCATCGTGCACTTGATCATAAATATGATTGAAGTCATATTGTCATGTTTCTGCAGCATTGTTTCATTTTGTATGTAATGTATAACAACATTAAATTAGATCATGGTACGTCTCCATATGCATGAGCAGGTGAACATGAAGTGTGGAAGTATTTTCGGGGAGAACATTGGGCTACGAAGATGTTCTGTTGTGTGGAATACTAATAATTTATAATAAACAAAATAACACATCATCATACGGCTGTAACCATAGTAAGTAAGCTAGATACCGCATTGGGCTCCCGAACGTATGTAAATAGCGCCGCCATCTTGGTGGGGGCAATCAATCACTGGAGGCCAATGGAGGAGCACGTGACTCTGACTGGATATCAGACAGGTGTCTGTGATTGCCTGCAAATGTTGCCCATAGACAGTAAAAGTGCTGACCCCACCAATATGGTGGCCGCGTTCACGATGCCACCTAATAGAACTCGACAGTCAATGCGGTATCTAGCTTTCTAATATCTATGGCTGTAACCACTTTGCTCTTTCCTGTTTGGTGCTGGAGAGAGTTTCCTGTTGGTTTTTATATCGTCGCATGAGCCAAGACTAAAAGACTTGAGATATTGTCGTCATGTCAAGACCTACTGACACTGCGACTCCAGTAAAAATGTCGGTGTACGGTGTATGGTTGTATGGTGTATGGTGTAAAAATGACTTAAATGTTAAGGGTTGCAATGAACAGAAATCACACAGAGTAGCTTCTGCTAATCTTTTGCACCTCAGGATCCCTTCCTTTCCACCACACTGGAGTGATCCCATCCTCTCCTCAGCACCACACTGGAGTGATCTCATGAGTGATCCCATCCTCTCCTCAGCACCATCCTCTCCTCAGCACCACACTGGCTCAGCCAAGTCCAGGATAGCATTGGAATGAAACAGTCTAGAAGGATTTCATGGGATTTCATGTCTTTCTAAGAGGAAGTCCTCTCTGACCTCCTGGTCTGCTTGAGAGACTCTCCGGTGTGCTGTTGTGTGTGTGTCCATCCAGAGGCAAGTTGTCTTTCTACCCCTCATTAGCGTGGTGCTTCATCATTAGTTAGCCTCCGACAAGTGAGTAGCCGCAGTGGTCTGCGGTCTCGTTATTAAGGAGACGGACGCAGAGTGGATTAAAAAACGGGCCACCAGCTGCCCTTAGACAAACACCACAGAGTCACTCTGTTAAATGTGAACATCACCTCTTTACGCCAAGAAAAAAACAGAGAAAGAAATTGATCCTAATTACTTTTTTGGAATAGTATGAATTTTTTGGTAAGATTATTATAACAAAGCAGGACAGTAAACAGCTCGGTAGGTAGATATCCGCCGTCTGAATGCTGCTTTCCCTCCTCTGTCTGGGGCGCCAGGTAGGATAGCAGCCGTCTGAACGGTGCTTTCCCTCCTCTGTCTGGGGCGCCAGGTAGGATAGCAGCCGTCTGAACGGTGCTTTCCCTTCCCTGTCTGGGGCGCCAGGTAGGATAGCAGCACTGAAGGCTCATTTAAACCAGAGCCAGCGCCTCCTTTGAAGCGTTTTTCAGCCCTCTGTCTGGCATCCATGTATTGTCACAGATTGACTCCCAATGGAACCAATTCAGCAATTTAGACCGGTAGCTCTTAATGAGAAGAGAGTGTATTCTCACACTTCAGTTCTATTTTTAGGGCACAAGTAAAGCGTTTGTTGGACTTATTGTTAGACACATTGTAACTCCACATCAGTGAATGAGTCAGTATGAATTTATTCATTTATGTTTCTCTCAGGCTTGCATTTCTCTTGCTGTGCAAGTTCTATTTGAGGCCTTCCCACAGGGCTGCTATAGCCAGCTGAGCTTCTCCTGGTCCCTTATCCTCTGTCCCTCAACACAGCTCCATCATCTCACCCCGAAGAACAAGTCCCATGTGCCTTTGTACGGGTCAACTGGTAGCATATGTGGAATGTGGCAGACGTTTTTATCCAGGGCAATGGGGACTCACAGTGCTGGCCAACCGCTTCTCAGCTAGTGACCGTGCCACTGCACTACTGTACTTCACATCTATGATAATTCAGATTAAGGACCCTTTCACATCTATAATAATTCATATTAAGGGCCCTTTCACATCTATGATAATTCAGATTAAGGGCCCTTTCACATCTATAATAATTCATATTAAGGGCCCTTTCACATCTATGATAATTCAGATTTAGGGCCCTTTCACATCTATGATAATTCAGATTAAGGGCCCTTTCACATCTATGATAATTCAGATTAAGGGCCCTTTCACACCTTGTTTGGAACCAGAACCTGGAGTGTTTCCCCACAAACTTGGTTTTATGGGGTAATATCTGGACACAGCAATCACACTCTGTTTCGCACTAATGGATTGAGACCACTTAGAGGAGTTGGTTGCAGATCGTTGCCAATCAAATTCTAGAGTGGCATGCTATATCTGTAATGTCAAAATCGGAACAACAATCTTATAACTGTGAGAGCAGTTTGGAGTTTAGCACGTGGAATTGCATTTACAAGTTTTGTTATACTCTAAATCAGGGATTCCCAAACTGTGGTACGCGAGCTGCCACTAGGGGGTACGCGAGATGAAAAGGGCAATGGCGGAAAGGTGTTAAAAATGATTAATTAATTAATACTCTAATTAATTCATAAATAATACATAATTTCGAATCAGGTTATAATGATATGGAAATGTGAAATTAAAAGAAAATCATTTGTAAACTCTATAATAGGGTATGTTTTCATTAAAAAATAAGCTACACACAATAGGCTACACGTTAGTTTCGTTGAAGTATAGGCTAGGTAGAAGGCTGCGTAAACATGGAAAACTGGCTAAAAACAGGGACACTGTCCAAAAGGCCTAATTAAAGCGATCGAAGAGGAGAAGCGAGAGAAACAGAGCAGGACACAGGTAACGATGGAATGGGATGGGGAGCAGACTAATGAAGGTGGAGATGGAGCGCAGGGGGATAAAAGAAAGAACGAGACCGAAAAGACTGGGCGAAGAAAACGAAAGTATGATGAGGCATATAGGCCTAGGCTTCACGTGGATTGGGAGACAGACTGCCCAAAGCCACAGTGCGTGGTCTGCAGTGAGATGCTACCTAACCATACTAATGTGGTTCTCCACACTGTTTTTTTTTAACGTGAGAGCTCATAGACCAGTTGCACATTTTGATTATGTTATCATGTAGGGTGGCTAATTAAACAACGATGCCTGGAATGCGTCAATAGAATGAGTTACTTTTTTATGTGTTGGATGGTGGGGGTACGCAAGCCGAGTCAGGATGTAGAAGGTGGTCCGCGGGGAAAAAAGTTTGGGAACCGCTGCTCTAAATGTTACCCTGTGAGCATGAAACAAACCCAGGGACAAGCTCAACATTTGTTTCAATTCAACCCGTGATCCGGAGGATAACTGAACACATCCTAAGACTCTGCTCTGCTCCTAGCTCTGATAAAAACATGTTGCTCTGCTCCTAGCTCTGATAAAAAACATGTTGTATATCCATACAATACTGTCAGTATTACAGAGAACATGATTTAAAACATGTCTGTACTATACTGTCAGTATTATAGAGAACATGATTTAAAACATATCCATAAAATACTGTCAGTATTATAGAGAACATGGTTTAAAACATGTTGTATATCTGTGCAAAAACTGTCAGTATTATAGAGAACATGAGTTGACATACTGTAACACTCTGTATTGGCTTCTCCAGGTAGCCTCCAGAGCACATGACTCATTTAAAGCGGAGAATAAATCTTGGATTAGGGTGAGAACACCATTATGTGTATAAGACGACTATAGAGCTGGGGTGGGGAACCTGTGGCTTCTGCTGACCGCTGGTCAGATATAGAGTGTGTACAAGGACCCTGCTCCACCGCTGTGCAATCCATGCAGTGCTATGCAGCGTCATATCTGGTGCTGAGCTAGAGAAACATAAAGGAGCTGTTCTCTTCAAAACAACATCAATGGCTACTCTGTTCATACAGCATGCCAAAGAAATGAATATACTGTATATATATATATATATATATATATATACTGTAAGCGTGGGGATAGCTCATACCTTCCTCCACTACAGCTTGCCTGTAAATGACATGGTTGAGGAACACATTGTAGAGTGAAAAGATAACAGATCGTTGCAGCCTGTGAGGTAAAGTTCACTTCTTCCTTCTTCTGCTTCCCATTGTTTGGGGAAGTATTGACGGGAGAGTCGGACTCCTCAGGATGGGCCTTGACCAAGGCAGCGGGTTGAGACTGTGATCAAGTTATCGATCGATAAGCGTCTGATTCAACCAGGCCGACGGCGATACTGAGGGATTCTGGTCTACACACACACACACATACACACACACACGCACACACGCACACACACACACACACACATACAAAAACGAGACTAAAACGACACACATACACATACAAAAACATACAAACACACACACACACACACACACTGCCCTGTGTCACAGCCACCCAACCACCACTGTCCTGTGCCCTGTGTACTGGCAGTCCATACTCACAGCCCCCCCACCCCACCAACACAGGTAGTCCATACTCACAGCCCCCCCACCCCACCAACACAGGTAGTCCATACTCACAGCCTCCCCCACCCCACCCCACCAACACAGGTAGTCCATACTCACAGCCCACTCCCCCCCCCACCAACACAGGTAGTCCATACTCACAGCCCACTCCCCCCCCCCACCAACACAGGTAGTCCATACTCACACCCCCCCCCACCCCACCAACACAGGTAGTCCATACTCACAGCCCCCCCCACCCCACCAACACAGGTAGTCCAGACTCAGCTGGCTGAAGCAGAAGTATGGGGTATTTTAGCTCTAAAAGAGTGGATTGTCCGCACACTTGCTCCCATCAGGAATTTTTATTGAGTTTCACCCGTGTGTAACGTTTCGAGCTAAACGCTCTTCATCAGACTTGAATATCAGACAGACAGTCGCCATATTTAAACAAGTACAAAAGGTCACATGACCCATCAGAGTGATATATTTAGATAGATTTACAAAACACTTATATATACATATATCCACAACGTCATAATATCTACAAAACATGCACTTATAGAAAAACATTTATATACTATACTTTGTAAAAACAATTTATTTATATAAAAAAGTACAAGCTTCCACCCTATCAGAGTACTTGGCTGTGTATCAGGCCGCATTAGGCCGTCATAATAAGTAAACATGATATTGGCGTCTATTCAGTCTACAGGTTACTAATCATACATTTCTATAAAGGAGACTACCATAACATTTAGAAACTATAATATATAATCATATCCAAAGAGCACTTCACACCGTCGAGTCGAGACATATCACAAAATCAGTTACAGAAAAGGCCTAATACTGAAGTCTTCATTTAAACCTTTAGGTGCCATTGTATCCAGTGTGTAAATCCAGTACAGTTCACGTTTGAGAAGTAGAGTGTCAATATGCCCCCCCCTCCGGGGACTCTTAATAGATTCTATTCCGATGTATTTTAGAGAAGCCACATTATGTCTAGCCTCTTTGAAGTGAACTGCCACTGAACTTTTCATATCCTGATTACGAATTGCGGATCTGTGTTCTGTTATCCTGGTTTTGAGTGCTCTTGTGGTTTTGCCCACATAGGCCAATCCACAGGGGCAAAACAGCATATATATTAAATTTTTTGTTTGACATGAGATGATGCCCTTAATTTTGTACTTTTCTCCTGTGTGGGGGTGATTGAATGTGTGTGTTTTGTATGTGAAGTTGCATTGTTGACAATTTCCACATTTATAGTTTCCCGATTTGACATTGCTGAGAAAGTGTGTAGAGGGAGGAGGTGGTAAGTCCGCCCTAACAAGCATGTTACGGAGGTTTGGCTGTCTCTTATAGACAACACGTGGTGGTCCTTGAAAGATCTGTCTCAGTGTTGGGTCTGTATCCACAATATGCCAATGTTTTTTAATAGTCCGTTCGATATCTTTGGCGATGGGAGAGAACTGGACACAGCAAGTAATCCTAGGCACTTGATTCTGGGCTCTTTTCCTGCTCAGACTCTCGGATTGGGACATTTTATCAAATCTATTAGAGGCTTCTGTGATCCAGTGTTCTTTGTATCCCCTTGTTCTGAATCGATCTTTTAGTATGGTAGATTGGATCTGATAGTCCTCATCTGAACTACAAATTCTCCTGATTCTATTGAACTGTGATATAGGGAGGTTTTTCTTAAGCGACGTTGGGTGATATGACTCCCCATGAAGTAAAGAGTTTCTATCGGTGCTCTTACGATACAGATCAGTTTTTAGAGTATTTCCTTCCCTTATTACTAAGATGTCCAAAAAGTTCATTTTTGACTCATCCACAGACATGGTGAAATTTAGATGTTGATTACTTTCACACATGTATTTATGAAATTCTTTTAGTTGGGTCTCATCCCCTTCCCATATGAAAAAAATATCGTCCAAGTACCGTTTCCAATAGGATATGTTCTGTATGTAGGGATTCTTTTGTGTGTCGAAGATCACCTCTGATTCGAACAGTCCCACGTAGAGAGATGCAAAGCTAGGAGACATTTTAGATCCCATCGCCACACCAGAGATCTGGAGATAGAAATCAGTGCCAAATAAGAAATAGTTACATGTTAGGACACACTCAGTCAGATCAAGAAGGCATTCAGTTTTTGGGCTATTGATAGACCTTTTTTCCAAGAAAGATTTTGTAGCCTGTAAACCACCCTGGAAAGGGACATTTGTGTATAAAGACTCAATGTCCATTGTTACCAGGAATTGTTGGGAATTTTTCAATTTTACAGACTGGATCATTTTGATAAAGTCCATGGAGTCTTTCACATATGAAGGGAGCGAGACGACCAAAGATTGTAAAGTATGGTCTACAAATGATGAGATTTTTTCAGTCAGGGAGCCAATAGCCGCAACAATGGGGCGTCCAGGTGGTGTATCTGTAAATACTTTATGGATTTTAGGGAGAGTGTAGAAGACTGGTGTAATAGGGTAATCCACCTTCATGTATGCATGTTCATGTTTGTTTATATGTCCCATCTCCATTTGTTGGTTTAATTTCTCATGCAGCTGGTTCCTGAATTTCAAGGTAGGGTCAGATTCCAATTTCCTATAAAATTTGGAGTTTTTCAGCTGGTTCTGTATTTCACTCACGTAACAATCACGGTTTAAGATCACAATAGCCCCGCCTTTATCTGCACTTTGAATAATCAAATCTTTATCCTCTTGTAACGTCCTCAATTCTTGCCTTTGAATTCTAGTTAAGTTATTTCTAACTTTATAATCTGTTTTGTTGCGTGTTGCAGTCGTTAAGTCATGTTCAACCAATCTGCAAAATGTATCCAGAGAAGGGTTTCTATGTTTTGGAGGTATAAAGTAGGATTTACCTCTGAATCGAGTCCTCGATTGCATTGACGTGTGTTCAGGTTCATCTTGGGATGATTGTGAGGATCCCGTAGTACCAACAGATGATGTAGGCTGTAGCATTGACGTCGATATATCCACCTCCACCTGGAGGGCGGTAACTTCGTTAGAACCAGTAGGCCTACTAGAGCCAGCGTTGTCATAGGTTAAAGTAGGCCTAGATGTGTTGCCATTAAAGAATTCCTTAAGCCTCAGGTTACGAAAGAATCGTTGTATATCTATGTAGGTGTTAAAGTCATTGCATTGAGTTGTCGGAACAAAAGACAGGCCTTTTGAAAGGACTGAACTACAAGTATCTGAAATGGGCTTACCCGATAAGTTGATCACGTTCAACTCCTGTGTAGGCTCCGAGTTGCATATCGATTTCTTCGAGGGTCTTTTGCCGCGTCGACATTTCTTTTTGCCGTGTTTTCTTTGTAATTTTGTTTCGGGGGTCTTCCTTTCAGCTTGCCCTGTTTCTGTCCTAAAAAAGGAACATGTGCATCATCCGCATTTGCGCTAGATTCCGAGTCACGGGATGAGAAGGAGTGCCAGTTTCTTGTGTGTCCCCGTCTGTATCCGTATCCACCTTGGGATTGACCTTCCCTTGTTGGCAGTCGCCATCTGTATACAGCGCCCCCCTCGTAGTCCGCCCTGTCTCTTGCAAATTTCTTTCTCTTTGAAACCCTTAGTTCATCCTCCAGTGCCTTTTTATGTTGTTCGCAGTCTTCCAACAATTTACTAAGGGAACTAAGGGTTTCAAAGAGAAAGAAATTTGCAAGAGACAGGGCGGACTACGAGGGGGGCGCTGTATACAGATGGCGACTGCCAACAAGGGAAGGTCAATCCCAAGGTGGATACGGATACAGACGGGGACACACAAGAAACTGGCACTCCTTCTCATCCCGTGACTCGGAATCTAGCGCAAATGCGGATGATGCACATGTTCCTTTTTTAGGACAGAAACAGGGCAAGCTGAAAGGAAGACCCCCGAAACAAAATTACAAAGAAAACACGGCAAAAAGAAATGTCGACGCGGCAAAAGACCCTCGAAGAAATCGATATGCAACTCGGAGCCTACACAGGAGTTGAACGTGATCAACTTATCGGGTAAGCCCATTTCAGATACTTGTAGTTCAGTCCTTTCAAAAGGCCTGTCTTTTGTTCCGACAACTCAATGCAATGACTTTAACACCTACATAGATATACAACGATTCTTTCGTAACCTGAGGCTTAAGGAATTCTTTAATGGCAACACATCTAGGCCTACTTTAACCTATGACAACGCTGGCTCTAGTAGGCCTACTGGTTCTAACGAAGTTACCGCCCTCCAGGTGGAGGTGGATATATCGACGTCAATGCTACAGCCTACATCATCTGTTGGTACTACGGGATCCTCACAATCATCCCAAGATGAACCTGAACACACGTCAATGCAATCGAGGACTCGATTCAGAGGTAAATCCTACTTTATACCTCCAAAACATAGAAACCCTTCTCTGGATACATTTTGCAGATTGGTTGAACATGACTTAACGACTGCAACACGCAACAAAACAGATTATAAAGTTAGAAATAACTTAACTAGAATTCAAAGGCAAGAATTGAGGACGTTACAAGAGGATAAAGATTTGATTATTCAAAGTGCAGATAAAGGCGGGGCTATTGTGATCTTAAACCGTGATTGTTACGTGAGTGAAATACAGAACCAGCTGAAAAACTCCAAATTTTATAGGAAATTGGAATCTGACCCTACCTTGAAATTCAGGAACCAGCTGCATGAGAAATTAAACCAACAAATGGAGATGGGACATATAAACAAACATGAACATGCATACATGAAGGTGGATTACCCTATTACACCAGTCTTCTACACTCTCCCTAAAATCCATAAAGTATTTACAGATACACCACCTGGACGCCCCATTGTTGCGGCTATTGGCTCCCTGACTGAAAAAATCTCATCATTTGTAGACCATACTTTACAATCTTTGGTCGTCTCGCTCCCTTCATATGTGAAAGACTCCATGGACTTTATCAAAATGATCCAGTCTGTAAAATTGAAAAATTCCCAACAATTCCTGGTAACAATGGACATTGAGTCTTTATACACAAATGTCCCTTTCCAGGGTGGTTTACAGGCTACAAAATCTTTCTTGGAAAAAAGGTCTATCAATAGCCCAAAAACTGAATGCCTTCTTGATCTGACTGAGTGTGTCCTAACATGTAACTATTTCTTATTTGGCACTGATTTCTATCTCCAGATCTCTGGTGTGGCGATGGGATCTAAAATGTCTCCTAGCTTTGCATCTCTCTACGTGGGACTGTTCGAATCAGAGGTGATCTTCGACACACAAAAGAATCCCTACATACAGAACATATCCTATTGGAAACGGTACTTGGACGATATTTTTTTCATATGGGAAGGGGATGAGACCCAACTAAAAGAATTTCATAAATACATGTGTGAAAGTAATCAACATCTAAATTTCACCATGTCTGTGGATGAGTCAAAAATGAACTTTTTGGACATCTTAGTAATAAGGGAAGGAAATACTCTAAAAACTGATCTGTATCGTAAGAGCACCGATAGAAACTCTTTACTTCATGGGGAGTCATATCACCCAACGTCGCTTAAGAAAAACCTCCCTATATCACAGTTCAATAGAATCAGGAGAATTTGTAGTTCAGATGAGGACTATCAGATCCAATCTACCATACTAAAAGATCGATTCAGAACAAGGGGATACAAAGAACACTGGATCACAGAAGCCTCTAATAGATTTGATAAAATGTCCCAATCCGAGAGTCTGAGCAGGAAAAGAGCCCAGAATCAAGTGCCTAGGATTACTTGCTGTGTCCAGTTCTCTCCCATCGCCAAAGATATCGAACGGACTATTAAAAAACATTGGCATATTGTGGATACAGACCCAACACTGAGACAGATCTTTCAAGGACCACCACGTGTTGTCTATAAGAGACAGCCAAACCTCCGTAACATGCTTGTTAGGGCGGACTTACCACCTCCTCCCCCTACACACTTTCTCAGCAATGTCAAATCGGGAAACTATAAATGTGGAAATTGTCAACAATGCAACTTCACATACAAAACACACACATTCAATCACCCCCACACAGGAGAAAAGTACAAAATTAAGGGCATCATCTCATGTCAAACAAAAAATTTAATATATATGCTGTTTTGCCCCTGTGGATTGGCCTATGTGGGCAAAACCACAAGAGCACTCAAAACCAGGATAACAGAACACAGATCCGCAATTCGTAATCAGGATATGAAAAGTTCAGTGGCAGTTCACTTCAAAGAGGCTAGACATAATGTGGCTTCTCTAAAATACATCGGAATAGAATCTATTAAGAGTCCCCGGAGGGGGGGGCATATTGACACTCTACTTCTCAAACGTGAACTGTACTGGATTTACACACTGGATACAATGGCACCTAAAGGTTTAAATGAAGACTTCAGTATTAGGCCTTTTCTGTAACTGATTTTGTGATATGTCTCGACTCGACGGTGTGAAGTGCTCTTTGGATATGATTATATATTATAGTTTCTAAATGTTATGGTAGTCTCCTTTATAGAAATGTATGATTAGTAACCTGTAGACTGAATAGACGCCAATATCATGTTTACTTATTATGACGGCCTAATGCGGCCTGATACACAGCCAAGTACTCTGATAGGGTGGAAGCTTGTACTTTTTTATATAAATAAATTGTTTTTACAAAGTATAGTATATAAATGTTTTTCTATAAGTGCATGTTTTGTAGATATTATGACGTTGTGGATATATGTATATATAAGTGTTTTGTAAATCTATCTAAATATATCACTCTGATGGGTCATGTGACCTTTTGTACTTGTTTAAATATGGCGACTGTCTGTCTGATATTCAAGTCTGATGAAGAGCGTTTAGCTCGAAACGTTACACACGGGTGAAACTCAATAAAAATTCCTGATGGGAGCAAGTGTGCGGACAATCCACTCTTTGATAGCCTAGCACTTTTTGTCCAGCACCTGCCTTGGATGTGCGCACCAACATACTACTTTGTATTTTAGCTCTAAACCTTGATTCACATTGCCTACCACTCCGATTTGTTATGGCTGTGTTATCTGTCCATTTTCATTACAGTGTATGGTAACAGGAAAGAGCATTCACATTGATACATGAGATATGCATCTCAGCCACCAGGCGCGCCTGCAGGTGTACATCGGTATGCACTGTGCGTACCATCAGGCTACTCAACAATGAGAGAAAATGTCCCTTGTGTGTGTAATGTGTATTCACACCAAATTGGCCCACCATACCTTCCCAACTACGCACAGTATCCCATTAGCTGCATGCCATCAGGCTATTTACAATTTTCTATTACGTAACTTAGTGTACACGTTATCAAAATTAACGCGCACACATGTTTGAGCAGGAGACAGAATACGCACGCAGGCACACAACTAGGCTACTTGTTGTTTTCTTTTACTCGGGGCTAAAACTGGGAAACGGACACATTTTTCTGCTGGGGGGGGGGGGTGCGTACCATAGCATTAATTCCTGCAGGCGCCCCTGTCAGCCACGACTCAACCAAGGAAGTGACAATGTTACTGAAGACCTGTTGATGAGTGGACTGACTGGTAAAATTAAGTGAAATCACTGGAGCACATTTCACTGCCATTAGAATAAAGATGCCAGTACAAGTTCAGTGTAATTTCTGACCAAACTGATGAGGACTGATCAAACAGTATTGAGGACTGCATTGTCACTTTGGATATTGCACAATATATTTTCAAATTGCATGACTAAATTGAACAATGAATTGGCAATTACAGAATCCATTGCCTCAAATAATGTGCTAATATGCTTCCATGATATGACCATATACTAATCTGTAATGTAATTCCAGAGCTATGATTTAAAGCGTTACTGTGCAGGTTACCGTGGCGATACAGAGGATGAGGAGGGACGTCAGATTACTGGAGCAAAAGAAATCTCACCTCACTCAGCATCAGCACCATTCTCTGTGTCGTTGGAGAACAGCAGGGCTGTGAGCTGCAGGCCTGAACACACCTCTGTGGAGGAGAGAGGAGGGGAGGGGAGGAGAAGAGAATAGAGGAGAGGGGGAAGGGAGAGGAGAAGAGAAGAGAGGAGGCAGGGGGAAGAGAGTAGAAGAGACAGAAGAAGAGAGGAGGGGAGGGGAGGAGAAGATAAGAGGCAGGGGGAAGAGAGTAGAAGAGAGGGGAGGGGAGGAGAAGAGAGGAAAAGAAGAGGGGAGGGGAGGAGAAGAGAAGAGAAAAAAATACCCTATTTGGACTCATTGAGCAGCGCAGATCAAATCATTTTAATACTGGGAGAGGGGCAAACAGCACGTCCAGCTGCCCAGTTTGTCAAAGCCTGCCGTCCATCTACTGCCGTGATGCGAGGAACAGAGTGGAGCTCCATCTTCTGCCGTGATGCGAGGAACAGAGTGGAGCTCCATCTATTGGATCTCCACCCTCTCTGTATCCATGCTTGTCTGTTTCTAACCAGCACCATTGTTTATTATGGGGTTCACTTTTTATTACGACATCCCGTTATTACGACAACCCTCTATTACGACATACCGTTATTACGACATGCCTCTATTTAGACATGCCCCTACTCTGACTTTTTTTAGTACCGCTATTCCGACATTACCAATCCTCATTTTCAGTTTATCTCTGCAGTTCCTGTATCCTATCAAATTCCAACATTCTAGATGCATGGATGAGCTGTAGTCATGTCATCTGCACCTGCAGCTACATCAACAATCCACCCGCCATCCACTCCAAACAATGTTTTTCCCAATAGTTGATATCGGCACACATTTCAGTCAAAACCCTATAGGTGATTTTGAACTGGCCATGTGAATAAATGTTACACATTATGTAAAACACAGGTAGCTCTCCTCATTGTATTCTCTAAGTTCTCAGGGGAAAACGGTCGGAAACTCCATGCATCAAAAAAACTCTGTGCGTGCATAATTAATTAACGGCCGTCAATCAATGGCCAATTGCGCAAAGACGGGCGGAATTCTTATGCTCCAGTAGCCTAAACCACTTCAGTGAACGTTCAAATAACCCCCAGAGTTCAGTGTCCATCAGGGTGTTTAAACTGGATGTGCGATATATATTTAAGTTGCTTATATTGCATTTTAGAGGACAATGATAAAGCCATGTGCAATGCATTTTGGCTTGCCAGCAGGTTGGATAAACTCAATTTACTACACAATAATGTAGGCTAGGAATATATCTTTTATATGTCATGCGTGCAGTTGTTGAATTGCACATAACATGTCTGCATAATATTTATTTAGTCTTCTTTCTCTCGACTCTAGGCTAGCGCATGCATTATCATGGCCCTATAATTGTGCAAAGACAGGCGGGATATCCGACGCTCCTTTTACAGTAAACCACTTCACAACGAATGTTCAAATAACCCCTAGAGTTCAATGTCCATCAGTCCATCAGTCCCAACATTTAGAAATAATCGAAAAGTCCAAGCGTGAATTAGGTGTGTTTTGATTTTGAGAGAGACTGGAGAAGGGCCGTATGTCTCACAGCAACTGCGATAACCTCAGTGTTTCCCATACATTGACTTATTTGTGGCGGCCCACCACAATATCAACATTGACCACCACACAATGAATTTTCCAGGTTTTGCTAAATTGTACTTAAATCTGGTTAGCATCATAACCCCGCTGCACTAATTTGTTAAAAACTGTTGTATTCAAGTTAATTCTGCAAACCTACCACCACAAATAGAATTAAATTCTGTGGGAAACATTGAACCTTGTTTCTATCCTTACCTCCAAATATCCACATCTAATGAGGGTCGACGACTATCCAATACCCAATACTATTTGCAATACCCTCGATATACATATTGTTGGAAAGCTTAGTTTATGGCCGTTCGTGTGAGTACAATAACTTAATTTTGTAAATTTTACCAAAACGACTGGTTTCGCCTTGCAGGGTCACATTTCATTTGTTGTCTTATCTTTTTTTATTCAAAACAATTTGTAGGTATCCATACTCAAGTCTAATTACCAGTTACAGAAGTTATTGTGCGTAGGCTATTATAGAATCCAATCCTGTTGCCCCTGCTATTTATCAATGTAGCCTTTTATTGTTTTTTGCCATGAATCATGTGAGCTGTGATGAAATCGTGTGTTGTTTGCCATGAATCATGTGAGCTGTGATGAAATCGTGTGTTGTTTGCCATGAATCATGTGAGCTGTGATGAAATCGTGTGTTGTTTGCCATGAATCATGTGAGCTGTGATGAAATCGTGTGTTGTTTGCCATGAATCATCTGAGCTGTGATGAAATCGTGTGTTGTTTGTGTAACGGAGTTAAAAAAATAAAACTTTATTTCATATTTTATTTGCAATAGCTTCATGAACCTTCACCAAATCCTGATTTATTTTTGTTTCCCTGTATTAGTTTTAGAGCATGTTAACCTGTACTGCCCCTTTAAGAGACTAAGTTTCGTTTTGTTGGCATCCCCGGTTTTTCCTCAGTCTGCGGTTGCTGATCTGAGGAAAGGTATACTTGTTGTTAGCCGCATTATGAACATTTGTTTTCAGTCTATAAAATCCATATATATGCATTATAATGCAGTCATAAGGGTGTAGGTGATGTTAGTGAACAAGCAAACTTAGATACATACGGTGCGATTTTGTATTTGATGCATTTAGATTAAGCACACTGTTTCCTCTGCTAACAGGCTACTGATATCCCGTGTGTATGAAGACTGAATGTCACAAGTTTCTTGTTTTATGTCAATGTGTACAGGTATGTTGAATTCAGTGTATGTCTTTGTTATAAGGTGTTTAGTCTGGTTGTTATATAATGTGTAAGTGGCATTGCTGTGTGTTTTAGTGACGAATTTATGTACAGTAAATTTCGTTAATGCTCATGTAGACCTAGCGTGTTCATAACACGTAGGTTAAGTTTATCCATACTGGTTTGAGTCTGCGGTTGCTGATCTGAGGAAAGGCTACTGATATCCCGTGTGTATGAAGACTGAATGTCACAAGTTTCTTGTTTTATGTCAATGTGTACAGCTCCACTTCGATGGAATAAAGCGACCAGAACACCAGTGCATGGCCATTCTTTACTTGAAAAGCAGACTCGCACAGAACACAACGCAGGGGCCCGTTACAATGGTGCCGTGACTTCACGAGGATTGGCTTTGGATCGACGTCAGCTCGTTCACCGTGGGAAGCTGCACGGTTTATTCTGTTTGCATGGTATTCAGGTATTTTCTCGGACTGAATGACGTTACATCCTGGGTATCCAGCATACTTCTCTGAGCTCTGTTCATTGCCTTATGGACTGACTTTGGTGCATGCACATTTCAAACATTTGAATATTTTTGGACTCGGTGGAAAATATTTCTAAGACAATTTAGTGCACAACTGATTTAACTTGTGTATGTGAATTTGTAGTTTCTGTTTTTTTTCAATTTAATTTCTTGTTTTGTGCACTCAATACCTTAAGTGAAATTTGCATTTAGCAGTCTTTTTCTGTGTTTGTTGATTGTTGGAACTATGGCAGAGGGTGTGACATTTTCTGTTGGGGGTGAAGAGGGGGATGATAGTTATGACTTTGAGGGTGGGATTGGTGTAGGAAGGGGATTCTATAAGTATCCTTTTGAAACCGGTACACCAGGGCCTAAAGTGAAACTATTAGCTGACCCAGTACTTACCTCCACAGGTTATGTAGAACGTTCCATGCCGAGACAAACTGATCAGAACACAGACATAGGCGCAATCATTACACAGCTAGCTGAAAAGCTAGGCCAGACCATTGTAGCTCAGCTGCAAAATGATAAGAGCTCACACAGCATACAAAATCCTGAACAGCCCTCAGAAGTGACACTGTCTAATGTAAAATTAGTTATGCATTCCGATGCAAAGGAGCCTCCTATATTCAGAGGCGATGGATCAGACAAGTTCACAGTCGATGAGTGGGAAACTCTCATGACCGTATACTTAAGGAAACGGGCTATCCCAGTTAATGAGCATTCTCAGGAAATTGTAGCTAAACTTATGGGAAAGGCAGGGGATGTGGTGAAGATAAAGTTGCGCAACACATCTGTAGACCACACTCAGAATCCCCAGGTAATATTTGACATTTTGAAACAGCATTTTAGTGTGCACACATACTCTAACATGCCCCTAGCTGATTTCTACAATACATTTCCCAAGCCAGGCGAAGATGTTATGGAGTATTGGATTAGACTTAATAAGAATATGGATGTTGCAAGTAAATGTCTGAAAAGACAAGGCCGTAGCATTGAAGACCCTAGCCATGAAGTCAGCATGATGTTTATTAAGCACTGTCCAGATCAGTCACTTGCAAGTGTCTTCAAGTTTAAGTCTGCAGAGAAATGGCTAGCCAGTGAAATTCAGGAGCGACTTGATGAGTCACATCAGTCAGACACCGTGGCGTGCAAAGCCCATTCACAGTGCCATGTGCCTTTTGTTGACAGCAGGCCTGACCCGAGTACCACTGCACTGCAGGCTCCGGCATCTTCTGCAGTTAATGCTGACAATGATTACATGAGGAGTTTGGTGGGATTGCTAGACAGGTTAGTGACGCAGCAGAGTCAGGTGCCAGCCAGCCTGAGCAGCCAAACTATAGCGCCTCCAACTCCCCGTAAGAAATGCAGAGTCTGTAGTCAGTTTGATCACTCTACAGTGTCACACTGCAGACGAGAAAATAGATGTCTGAAGTGCCTATCCCCTGGTCATTGGAAGAAGGATTGCACCCAGCGTTTTAGCCAGCAACACTCTCGGCCTACTGGCAGCACAGAGGGACAGAATCAAAATTTAAACTAGAGAGCCCACACCTGGAGGGAGGTGGTGTGGGTAAAATGGCGGAATCCCTCTCTGAAGATTTTGATTTAATTAAGTTGTTTGAAGAAAGCTGTGCTAATGCTACTAAGGGGTCAAAGATCGTTATTCAAGCCAGCCAGAAGATCCATGCTTTCAGTGAGCTTTTCTATGTTCCTGTCATCATCAACCACCAAGTTCAGCTTAAAGGCATGTTAGATTCAGGCTCCATGGCATGCACCATCAGTGAACCTGCAGTGGAGAAGCTTAGATGTGCTGGTGTCTTACCTGAAAAGCAGCATCCTGAAGAAAACATTGTGTTAATAGGCTGTGGTGGTCGGCGTACTCAACCAGAGGGGTTTTATGAGTTAAAGATCCAGCTCTATGGCACATGTTGCATAGTACCCACTTTAGTTGTCCCTGAGCAGCCAGATGACCTTATATTAGGGTCAAATGTCATCAAACACCTAATGCATGATTTAAAGACTGATAGCAACTACTGGGATATTGTATCTAGATACAAACATCCGTCTAATTCTGAAGTTGACCACTTCTTGTCAATGTTCACCAGTGTTGAGCGATGGAAGGGGAGTGAGGTTCCTGACAAGGTTGGAACGGTTAAGCTTACTCAAGCAGTCACTCTCTTACCCAGGCATGAACACCTTGTTTGGGGCAGACTTCCCCCTAATGTACCTATGTCACCTGGCAGCACGGTCATGGTGGAGCCAACTGGGTCCAAAGTTCAGCCACAAGGTGTTCTTGTTGGCCGGCTCATCACACCTCTGTGGGGTGATAGGTGGGTGCCCATGACCGTTGTGAACCCATCAGAAAAACCTGTCACACTGAAGAGAAATTGTAAGATGGCTGATGTGTATCCCTGCTTGGCATTAGAGGATTTTAATGTCTTTCAAGGCTTGCATGTTGCCTCAGAGAAACAACAATCAAGCGTTTTTCACAGTCCATGTCCTAGTATCCAGCCTACTGCTAGTTTGGCGGAGCTTGGCTTGACTGACATCAAGATTGATTCGTCCCACATTAGTGAACCTTGTAGGAATGAGCTTACCCAGCTGCTTGCTGAGTTCCAGGACATTTTTTCCAAACATTCACTTGACTGTGGTGAAGTGAAGGAATACACTCACCGCATTCGTCTGACCGACGACCGTCCATTTCGCTTACCATATAGGAGGGTGCCTCCAGCCCATTATCAGAAGCTGAGGCAGGTGCTCACTGATATGGAGGAAAAGGGAATTATTCGAAAGTCCACAAGTGAATATGCATCACCTCTGGTAATGGTGTGGAAAAAGGATGGTGGCCTACGAATTTGTGTCGATTTCAGATGGCTGAATGCGCGAACATTGAAAGATGCCCACCCTTTACCGCACCAATCTGATTGTCTGGCCGCTCTTGGTGGCAATTGTTTTTTTAGTACAATGGACCTCACTTCAGGGTTTTATAATATCCCAATGCACGAAGATGACAAGAAATACACAGCATTCACGACACCCCTGGGTTTGCATGAATACAATCGCATGCCTCAAGGGCTGTGCAATAGCCCTGCATCCTTTATGAGGATGATGATGGGAATTTTTGGGGACATGAATTTCACTAAGCTGTTGTGCTATCTTGATGATCTTTTAGTGTATGCTCCATCCGAGAGTGAGGCCCTGTCAAGACTGCGTACGGTGTTTGAGAGGCTGAGAGAGAACAACTTGAAACTGGCCCCAAAGAAATGCCATTTGCTGCAAAAGGAAGTGAGGTTTTTAGGTCATGTAATCAATGGAGAAGGTGTGTCTGTGGATCCGGCAAAAGTGGAGGTCATCACAAACATGAAGGTGCAACATCTTATGGAGCATGATGAGTGTACACCCTCTGTCCGGAAAATAAAGTCCTTCCTCGGTATGGTATTCTACTACCAACACTTCATACCCAGCTGTTCCGCTATAGCGAAGCCTTTATTTGCACTTACTGCAGGGCAAAAAAGGAGAGGTTGTGTAGCTAAAGACAGGAAGTTCCAAGGTGTTTATCGTAAACTTACTCCGGCAGATTGGACAGAGGAATGTAACAATGCTTTTGATAAGCTGAAAGTCATGTTGCTCGAATGTGTCATTCTTGCTCATCCAGATTTTGAGCAGCCTTTCATCCTGTCGATTGACGCTTCATTGGATGGCCTTGGAGCAGTCCTTTCTCAAGTGCCTCTGGGAGAATCAAAAGCCAGGCCTATTGCTTTCGCGAGCAAGACGCTCAGCGTGTCACAAAGGAAATATCCCGCTCACAGACTGGAGTTTATGGCCTTGAAATGGAGTGTGTGCGAGAAGTTTAGCCACTGGTTGAGGGGTCATAGCTTCACTGTCTGGACGGACAATAATCCCCTTACTTACCTTCTGACAAAGCCCAAACTGGATGCCTGTGAGCTCCGATGGGTGTCCAAACTTGCCTCTTTTTCCTTTGACCTCAAGCACCTTCCTGGGAAAAGAAATGTGGTGGCAGATGCTTTAAGCAGGGATGTTTTTGCCAGGCCCATTAGCGAAAGGTTGTTAAAGGAACCATATGTGAGTCTCAGTCAGGAGGCTGATGATGTGGGTGAGGAGTCGGTACAGGATGTTTTCAGGGTCAGTTCCCAGTCTCAAACAGTCAAGTCAGTTAGCAATCACCTGTCAAGATTTGTGTGTGACGCAGCCGAAATGAGAGCTCTTTGTCAGGCCCACTGTGACTGGACTGACGCGGCAGAGTCCCGAGCAATGTGCACAACTCAACAACTGCAACAGCTCGCAAGCAGTCAAGATACACTGGCCATGTTCTCTGCTCAGGAGCTCCAATTCACCCAGGAGCAAGACCCGTACATTTCAAAAGTGCTGCCCTTTGTCACTGCCAGAAGGCGGCCAAGTAGACGTGAAAGGCATGGTGTTCATTCAAAGGCCCTTAGGCTGTTCAAGCAGTTAGACAAACTGGAAGTTCGGAATGACATTTTGTACAGAGTGTCAAAGGATCCTGTGTCCAAACAGAAAAGATACCAATATGTTTTACCTGATAGTCTTAAGGACAGAGCACTAACAGGCCTTCATGATCTTGCAGGTCATCAGGGACAGGACCGAACTCTATCGCTTGCAAGACAGCGATTCTATTGGTCTAATATGGAGAGCGACATTAGAGGATATGTTCGATGTTGCCAGAGATGTGTGGTCGCAAAGTCCCCAGACCCTGCTGCTCGTGCGCCTTTAGAAAGTATCAAGAGCTCATTTCCAATGGAACTTGTATGTATGGACTTCTGGTCCGCAGAGGATAGTAAGCAGCGCTCAGTGGACGTTCTTGTGGTAACCGACCACTTCACAAAGCTTGCTCACGCTTTCCCCTGTGTTAATCAGACAGCCAAACAAGTCGCCAAGAAACTGTGGGACAATGTATTTTGTGTTTACGGTTTCCCGGAGAGAATACATTCTGATCAGGGCACAAATTTTGAGAGCAATCTGATAGCAGAGCTCCTACGTCTAGCAGGTGTTGCAAAATCACGTACGACAGCCTATCACCCAATGGGAAACGGTGCTACAGAACGATTTAATCGTACTTTGGGTAGTATGCTTCGTACTCTGCCTCTCAAGGCAAAACATCAATGGCCCCAGCAAATTCAAACACTCAAACACAGAGCTAGTGCTGAACGCTCACCCACACCAGCTGCTTCACAGGCAGATACACTACATTCAACACAGACTGATATACATGCTCCTGATCTACCAGACAGAAGTACTGAGGCCGGTGGCCATGTTACGACTCGTGCGGGTAGATTAGTGAAATCAGTGAACAGGCTAATAGAATCTATGGTCCAAAGACCATTCTTGAAGGGTTAATCATATAGAGTTTAACCAGTTTTTTTTGTTTTGAGTATTTTGACTTTGATTTCTTCCATATGAGTGGTTATTGGTGGGTATTTAGGGCCAAGTGTGTGTGGTGTAACAGGCATCACATTTATCTAAGGGAGTAAGGGACTTGATCAACCTCTTATGTTCTCTTAACCTTGCATGTGAGGTAACCTTTTTGAGTTGATAGTTAGTGGACTAGGTCTACTTTTGTCTTGAGCCAGTGTACCAGTGTGAGACATTACCCAGTTTTTCAGAAGCACTCCTAACACCAGGATGTTGGTGAATTTCAGGAGGGGTGTATGTAACGGAGTTAAAAAAATAAAACTTTATTTCATATTTTATTTGCAATAGCTTCATGAACCTTCACCAAATCCTGATTTATTTTTGTTTCCCTGTATTAGTTTTAGAGCATGTTAACCTGTACTGCCCCTTTAAGAGACTAAGTTTCGTTTTGTTGGCATCCCCGGTTTTTCCTCAGTCTGCGGTTGCTGATCTGAGGAAAGGTATACTTGTTGTTAGCCGCATTATGAACATTTGTTTTCAGTCTATAAAATCC
Organism: Alosa pseudoharengus; assembly: GCF_046254945.1. NCBI lineage: Eukaryota > Metazoa > Chordata > Actinopteri > Clupeiformes > Clupeidae > Alosa > Alosa pseudoharengus. The sequence goes on from NW_027468870.1 coordinate 5,200,934, forward strand.
ATATATATGCATTATAATGCAGTCATAAGGGTGTAGGTGATGTTAGTGAACAAGCAAACTTAGATACATACGGTGCGATTTTGTATTTGATGCATTTAGATTAAGCACACTGTTTCCTCTGCTAACAGGCTACTGATATCCCGTGTGTATGAAGACTGAATGTCACAAGTTTCTTGTTTTATGTCAATGTGTACAGGTATGTTGAATTCAGTGTATGTCTTTGTTATAAGGTGTTTAGTCTGGTTGTTATATAATGTGTAAGTGGCATTGCTGTGTGTTTTAGTGACGAATTTATGTACAGTACATTTCGTTAATGCTCATGTAGACCTAGCGTGTTCATAACACGTAGGTTAAGTTTATCCATACTGGTTTGAGTCTGCGGTTGCTGATCTGAGGAAAGGCTACTGATATCCCGTGTGTATGAAGACTGAATGTCACAAGTTTCTTGTTTTATGTCAATGTGTACAGCTCCACTTCGATGGAATAAAGCGACTAGAACACCAGTGCATGGCCATTCTTTACTTGAAAAGCAGACTCGCACAGAACACAACGCAGGGGCCCGTTACATTTGCCATGAATCATGTGAGCTGTGATGAAATCGTGTGTTGTTTGCCATGAATCATCTGAGCTGTGATGAAATCGTGTGTTGTTTGCCATGAATCATGTGAGCTGTGATGAAATCGTGTGTTGTTTGCCATGAATCATGTGAGCTGTGATGAAATCGTGTGTTGTTTGCCATGAATCATGTGAGCTGTGATGAAATCGTGTGTTGTTTGCCATGAATCATGTGAGCTGTGATGAAATCGTGTGTTGTTTGCCATGAATCATGTGAGCTGTGATGAAATCGTGTGTTGTTTGCCATGAATCATGTGAGCTGTGATGAAATCGTGTGTTGTTTGCCATGAATCATGTGAGCTGTGATGAAATCGTGTGTAAAGTTGGGATTTACTGTTATTATTGTTTGCTGGTTGTTACTGTTGTTGTTTTTTTCACTGTCATTATTTTTATTATCACTACTGTTATTATCATAATTATGATGTTATTATTTGTATACAGCATTGCTTTGACAACACTGTAAAATAACAGTCATGCTAATAGAGCCAATTCAATTGATTTGAATTGAATTGAATTGAGAGGAGAAGAGGGGAGAGAGAGGAGAGGTAGAGAGAAGAGAAGATAAGAGAGGAGAGTAGAGAGAGGAGAAGAGGGGGTGTAAGAACAAGTGAAGAGAGGAGGAGGGGAGAGGAGAAGAGAGAGCGGAGGAGAGGAGAAGAGGGGAGGTAAGGACAAGTGAAGAGAGGAGAAGAGATGTGCACCCTCTGCCTCAACAGCTGCCTGTCTGAACCCACCTCCCAATCAGGTGCCAACACACACCACAAGATGAAGGGACACACACACACACACACACACACACACAAACACATACTGCATAAACCCATGTTTACACATACACTCTTACGCTTTTAAACAAAAAGAAAATCTTGTGAACACACATTTACACACTAAACCCTCTCTGAAAAATGCAAAAGCTCACAGTCACATTTCCATACACATTGAATGACATGAATACTCACACTCACATATTGACATCATCATACATATATCACATCCCATGTTCACACACAGCGTTTAATGCTCATCCATGCACACAATCTGAACTGAAGGCACGTAAAGGGAGAGAAATGTATCCTCCTACACACGTCCAATCTCATTCAACTCATCCTCAGCGTGCTTTCAGACCAAGAGAAAACCCAGCTGTTTTTACCCATTCACGCTCCATTCATCCACACACAAACAGCACAGCACAGCAGCCTGGAGGCAGTCAATAGCTTAGCACGCACTCAATAGAGGGCTTCGTATAAACAATTGTTTTGTGTAAGGACTTGAAAAGAGGCTGACGCATGGCCGCATTTTAAAGCTGTGTTGCAATGGAAATCTTTTTAACTGAGATCTAATCCCTAGGGGTGTGTGTGTGTGTGGGGGGGTGAGGGGGGGGTGGCGGGGGTTTGTTTTTCTGGGTCAGAGCGCTTCGCCACAGGTGTTTGGGTCAATATAGATGAATAATTATTGTTGTGATAAACAAGCCAGGTATTAAGAGGTGTTTGCCGAACAAATGATCCCGGCGATGTGGGCAGAGCGGCGAGCAATGATTCACAGTGACAAGTCATGAATAATTGAGGCGCCGAAGCCCAGCGCTCAGAGCGATGGTTCACTTTGTACACGGAACGCGGCGGGAGCGAACGCGGAGACAAAGCGAGTGTGTCATCGGCGACGCCCACGGAGGCCCGGCAGACGATCAGTCGGAGCGCGTGGCGCAGTTGAAAGGGAGATAAGCAGGGGCTGAAATGGATCAGCATAAACACAATGGCTTTTTAAGATCCAGACGCAGACGCCACAAGGGTGAAACCGTCAAACGTCGAGCGGCTTTCAGCGCGGCGCCTTGCTCTCCGAGACACACGGGAACAGACTGCTGCATCAGCTCCGTATACGGAGGCCCGTGGCCTTGTGCCCAGGCTGGAGGAACCACCATGGCTGCCCACCCCACAATGAGACACTGGTAGGACCACCGATGTGTACCCATTATGGGGAAGCATGGTCTATTTTGAATAGACTGTTCACTATGTGAGTCATTTGGATCTCTGCCTCTCAAAACCTGTTGAAAGCTTGATCTGTAGAGATGAGATGATGTCTGTGTGTTAGCGTTTTTTTTTTTTACATTAACAAATTAATTCTGTCAATGGCCTTGTGAATGTTATTCAGAATGGTTTGCCTTGCAGTTTACTTCTTCATACCCTAGCTGTTTGTAGATACACAGCATTAAGCTTGGGTCTGTTAATGCAGTCTGACCAGATCTAGGCCAAAATGGTTCCTCTTCCTTATGGGAATTGACACTAGATGTTCTGGAACTAAACAGGAGCGTTATGAGAGGCTTTTCGGATCGAATTTGACACTGAAGTTAGTCTTCGTCGCTCTGCTTTCTGGACTGGAATGAAATAAACACAAAATGCCACATTATGCAGAAGACATTTAAAGCCTTTGAAGACATTTCATGCTTATGTGTTTCTCTCTCTCTCTCTTTTTATCTCTAGTGTGTTCAACAGTCTGGCGTACTCCCATGGCTTAATTTCTCACATAGCTGCCTTTGAGAAATGATGTGTGCTGACCTCCTGCTGACCTGGCTCGTCTGCAGTGCTCTTGTAGCTCAGCCCCCAGGCCTGACAGGAGCGGAGCGCTACCTTCACCGTGCACTCACTTCTGCTCCTGCTCCTGCTCCTGCATCCACACACAACACATGGAGCAGAGGAGAGGAGCGAGGGAGACAGAGGAGAGGAGGGAGGGAGACAGAGGGCAGGAGGGAGAGAGAGAGAGAGGGAGGAAAGGGTGTGAAGCAGCTGGCAAGGGGGATTAAAGAGGAGCGAGAGGAGAAGAGAGGAGAGAGAGGGGAGGAGAGAGGGAGAGAGAGAGAGGAAAGGGTGTGAAGCAGCTGGCAAGGGGGATTAAAGAGGAGAGAGAGGGGAGGAGAAGAGAGAGAGGAGAAGAGAGGAGAGAGAGGGGAGGAGAAGAGAGGAGAGAGAGGGGAGGAGAGGACGGGCGGTGATGCTCAACAGAAACACCTGAGACGGCTAGAGGCAGCCATTTTAACTCCCTCCTGACTGGCACCACAGGTGGTAGCAGCAGCAGCAGCAGGAGGGCTCTGAGTTCAGCCTGAGGTAGTGATATTACAGCACAGACACAGAGATCACAGCACAGACACAGAGATCACAGCACAGACACAGAGATCACAATGCAGTCAGATAGATCACAGCATAGACACAGAGATCGCAGCACAGACACAGGAATCGGAATGTAGTCAGACAGATCACAGCACAGACACAGGGATCACAATGCAGTCAGACAGATCACAGCACAGACACAGGGATTGTGGCAGATATTCAGACTCGGGCCAGAAATTAAGTCCAAACATCTTGCAACGTAACAAAAATACACCATTATAAGTGCTGAAGTCAAAAACGTATCCCAAAAAGAAGGCGCAAAAGTCCAGAGTTCCGTGCAAACATTCCTTTAATGACTACATAGTGCAAAGCCTGAGTGGATCGCACGATCGACTCCCGAACAATTGTTAAACACCAACATTTATACCCTCCTTAGATGCTGACACAACATTTGGAAACTTCGAACCTACAGGTGGCGTTATGAAAGGTACAGGTGGTAGTCTTATCTTCGCACGTCAGCACTATTGCTGCCAAGGGTACGAACTTTTCACCGTATAGCACAAGTTCAGAGGTTTACACAAAGTTCAGGGGTTTATACAGTGATCACAGGTCACACATCGTTAATGGGTTACATATCGTTCACTCGTTTTCTCTCATGCTAGCTGTTTTTGAGTAGAGCCCGCCTCCGATGGCGTCTTTATCTCTGCAGCTGCAAGGCCAAGCATGCTTTTTTCAAACAGGCTTCACCCAGCTACAGTGAGACACAAAGCGACAAAGAGAGATGTAGGGATACAGAGCGCACGTAGGGGGAATTCTGGTAGAATAGCTTCAGTATGTTAATAGTATTAGTTAAACTTGTTATTTAAAATGTTATAAAAGTATGTTGGTTAGGAATAACTTCAGTGTATTACTTGATTATGATTGAGGTTATATGAATACATGCTTTACAGTTTCAAACTCGTTCTCTCATCATGATGTCTACAAACCATAGTGATAATTTTATACAACATTAACACATTCAGACAAACATGGGACAGGCAGATGAATCACAGCACAGACAGAGAGATCACAGAATAGTCATAGAGGTCACAGCACAGTCATAGAGGTCACAGCATAGTCATAGAGGTCACAGCATAGTCATAGAGGTCACAGCACAGTCCATAGAGGTCACAGCACAGTCCATAGAGGTCATAGAGGTCACAGCACAGTCCATAGAGGTCACAGCATAGTCATAGAGGTCACAGCACAATCAGTTGAAAACAGGAAGAATTCTCAGGAAAGCAAAGCCACACTTAACATGTTAGACATTCTCAGCACAGGCCTACTGAAAGATTGAGGAATCTCCCTCCCTACAGAGTCACACACTGGGAATGTAATGAGATTCACCATTGCTCACCGTAAATGAATACTTCTTGTGAATATGAAGTCTTGAATGACAGAATATGAATATATTGTACATTAGTGTGCGTGTGTGTGTGAGAGAGAGAGAGAGAGAGAAAGCCTGTATGTGTGTGTGTGTGTGTGTGTATGTGTGTGTGTGTGTGTGTGTGCAAGAGAGTGCTAGTACACTGCAATCCGTTCATTGTGCCCGTAAGTAGTGTATATGCGTGTATGCCAATGTGCGGAGAGAGAGTATAAATGGACTGAATGAAGCTATTTCTTCAGGCCCCTCACACTACGTTGACCCTGAGCACACACAGGCTCCCTTTCAGCAGCCTTCAGCGCTGGCTCCTGATCCTCACTGACACGGAGTTGAGACAGAGGGAGAGATGCCCGCTGCAACTGGAGCTTGGCGATGCCCGCTAGAACTGGAGCGTGGCGCCAGGCATGGCATACCGTGCCAGGGCCTCCCCAGACTCGCCCTCATGAGAGACTGGCACCAGCGGGCCTTCTTCCTCAGGGGTGGCACCAGCGGGCCTTCTTCTTCAGGGGTGGCACCAGCGGGCCTTCTTCTTCAGGGGTGGCACCAGCGGGGTGCCACCAGCGGGCCTTCTTCTTCAGGGGTGGCACCAGCGGGCCTTCTTCCTCAGGGGTGGCACCAGCGGGCCTTCTTCTTCAGGGGTGGCACCAGCGGGCCTTCTTCTTCAGGGGTGGCACCAGCGGGCCTTCTTCCTCAGGGGTGGCACCAGCGGGCCTTCTTCTTCAGGGGTGGCACCAGGCCAACTGAGGAGAGGGGCAGTCAGCACAGCAGAGCACACAAGAGAGGGGCAGTCAGCACAGCAGAGCACACAAGAGAGGGGCAGTCAGCACAGCAGAGCACACAAGAGAGGGGCAGTCAGAACGGCAGAGCACACAAGAGAGGGGCAGTCAGAACGGCGGGGCACACAAGAGAGGGGCAGTCAGAACGGCGGGGCACACAGGAGAGGGGCAGAGTGACGGTCATCTCAGGGGCTTATCACCCTGGGCACAGAAAGGCTGGGTATCAGGGCAGAAAGGCCTTTACCATACACACAGCTACACAGCTAGAAGTAATGAGTTTTCCTCCACCACACACAGATCTCTAGCAGGCATACAGAAAGCCGGTGCATTTTACCCACCGTCACACACACACACACACACACACACACACACACACACACACACACACTTACCTCCACCAAGCACACAGATAACTAGTGCCTTTTTTCCACTGTCACATACACACACACACACACCACCACCACCAGACACACAGATAACCAGTGCCTTTTTTCCACTTTAACACACATACACACACACACACACACCACCACTACCAGGCCCAGATAACCAGTGCCTTTATTCCACGGTCACACACACACACACACACACACACCACCACCACCACCACCAGGCCCAGATAACCAGTACCCTTTTCCCACTATCACACACACAGACATCATTGACCAGGCATACAGGAAGTCAAATACTTTTTATTCACAGTCACACACAGATTTGTACCAGGTCACACACAGATCTCTAGCAGGTCACACACAGAAGACAGATCTCTGCCAGAAGTCCATGGTGCGAGGATCAAGTGCTCTTTAGTAGGGGTGTGACGGGGTGTGGGGTGTGACGAGATACAAAAATGTCACAATATTTCTCGTCAAGGTGAAAATCTGTCTCGCGGAGAATAGGGGTGTGACGAGATCTCGTACAACAAGATGGTGATATACGGCTTTGGTCCGCGATATCTCTCGTCAAGGTAAAGATCTGTCTCGTGCGTTCTCATGGAGAGAAGTGTCCAGCTGTAGCCAGCATGTAGGGTGACCACTGCCATGACACTGAAAATGAAAATTTTAAACCCAATAACCGTTTAGTCACTTAATAACTTAGTGAGCTCTGCAGCTATGGTTGTTGCTGGAGCAAAAATGATGCCGCAGAGGATTTCCCGGCAGATCTGGCTTTCCGTTTGTGTCTGCCTGTGAGAGCTTGCCTCTCTATGGCACTCTTACCCCTGGAGCTGACGTCAATATCTGTTTCACAGTTCACAAAATGCATGGTATGCATCTGTCCTGCTTTTGGTAGCAAAGTGGTGTACCACGCAGAGTTGAAAGACGTCTTTCGTTCGTCGTACATTCATTCGATCACGAGGGGAGTTGTCGCATCGACTGCTTCGCGAAAAAGGAAATCGTGGTTTTGTGATGTCCCGTGCTACGGCGGTGGTTTTGTGATGTCACGTGCTACGGCGGTGGTTTTGTGATGTCACGTGCTACGGCGGTGGTTTTGTGATGTCCCGTGCTACGGCGGTGGTTTTGTGATGTCCCGTGCTACGGCGGTGGTTTTGTGATGTCCCGTGCTACGGCGGTGGTTTTGTGATGTCCCGTGCTACGGCGGTGGTTTTGTGATGTCCCGTGCTACGGCGGTGGTTTTGTGATGTCCCGTGCTACGGCGGTGGCGGAGTGTCATAAATGATGACACGTAACAGAGATGAGTAGCTTACAGAGGCCTTGAAATGAGGCGTAGCCTATGTGCTCATGAAATGCGGACAGATGACCACTCATGGGCTAATGTCCAAAAAGGAGGACACACTCTCTCTGTCCGGAGAGAGAGCTCAAAAACCGGCCTGTCCGGACAAAATCCGGATGGATGGCCACCCTACCAGCATGACTGACGAGTCTGACTAAATTAGCATAGCCACTTTTACTTGCTGCTTGTGTAGCAGCATTTTGGGTACCTGCTGAAAACAATAACACCAAAGATCCTTGATTACTTACCAGATAGAGCATCGTAATTTGTTACTATGGGAGCAAAACGGGACAGTTCCGGTCTGCATGTGGAAAGTGGAAATGTCACCTTATGTAAATAAACTTTCTCTCCAAGCAATAAGAGCAGATAAATATAACTGTGTTTACAGTATCATTGTCTATAATCATGTATTGCAAGATCTCGCGAGACATCATGGCCCACGAGATCTTGTCACATCCCTACTCTTTAGAGACACAAACGTGATTTATAATCTAAAATCAAATGACATTGTATGAAATAGAAAACATACCAATTTTATTATTATTTTGGACCAATTTATATTTTTTATACATTATGTTCTTGCTGCAAAAGAACTGAAACTTGAGGGCATGTGAGTGAGTTGTTGGCTGGCAGTTCCTCCCTTGAGAGCTGACTAGGGGATCCACGTGGGCTGTGATTGGCCCTCAGCAGACTGAGTGGCACTCTGTGATTGGCCCTCAGCAGACTGAGTGGCGTCTGTCTGTCTCTCAAGTGTCTGCTAAAACACGAGTCACTCCTCTAACAAAGCGCAGCGGGAGGAAACCTCAGGAAGATCCTGATCTCCGAGGGAACTAGACCAGCTCCAGTTTGATCTCAGTGTGTGTGTGTGTGTGTGTGTGTGTGAGTGTGTGTTTGTGTGTCCGAGCCGTGAGTGTCTGGTCCAGATC
>NW_027468870.1:5211999-5249499 GCF_046254945.1 Alosa pseudoharengus
TATTAGTGTGTCATTAATCCTTTAATTAGTGATTACTGATGCGTCTGAAGTCTGCAGTGAAACGGCTGGATGTACTGGACCTACGCCGGTGAAACGGCTGGATATACTGCACCTACGCCACACCCACGGAGATGGAATGTGCAGGCAGCCACATCTGACATCCATTAGTCTGTGCAAACAACCACAAGACTCCCCAGTTTGGTGTGCTCAGAGGAGGGGTGTTGCGCGCGCACACGAGAGAGAGAGAGAGAGAGAGAGATAGACAGACACACTCACACACACACACACACACACAGACAGACACACACACACAGAGAGAGAGAGACGCACAAACATACACACACACACACACACACAGAGAAAGAGACATACACACACACAGAGAGAGAGAGAGAGAGAGAGAGATAGACAGGCACACTCACACACAGACAGACACACACACACACACACACACACACACAGTGGAAGAGAGACACATACACACACACACACACACACACACACACACAGAGAGAGACACAGACACACAAACACAGAGAGAGAGACACACACACACACGCACACATTCACTGTGACCTTCCATTCCATCTGAGTTTATGAGAGCATAACCTTGGAGTGGCTGAATGTCTGCCATATCCTCGTATCATTGTCAATCATCGCATGGTGTGTCTCCGTCATCTCTGAGAGGCAGGAGGACATTCTGTTCTGAGTGATATGCCCTGGGTGTTATCTCGTCCCAGGATTAGAGCAGGCTGGGGGGTGGGGCTGGGGTATGGGATTGTTTCCCATATGCATTGTGATGTAAATGATTCTCACATGTCACTCCTCAGCAGGATTTCATCTTCTTCTCAGGAGGTATAAGGAACAGCATGTTCTAGGACAGGGAGAGAGAGAGAGAGAGAGAGAGAGAGAGAGAGAGAGAGAGAGAGAGAGAGAGAGAGACTCATCTGGATGAATATGTAAGTGGATTTTCTCTCAAATAAAGAGTGCCAATAAAACATAATAATAATAATAATAATAGAAGGTGTGTGTGTGTGTGTGTGTGTGTGTGTGTGTATGTGTGTGTGTGTGTGTGTGTGTGTGTGTGTGTGTGTGTATGTGTATGTGTGTGTGAGTGTGTGTGTGTGTGTGTGTGTGTGTGTGTGTGTGTGTGTGTGTGTATGTGTGTGTATGTGTGTGTGAGTGTGTGTGTGTTGGAGAGGGCATTTCAGAACAGAGCAGGACTGATATTAGAAGGCTGTTAAATCCTATGCATCTATTGACACACACACCGCATTTATGAATGAAGGAGCCGCTCAGTGAAGAATATGAACATCAACACTCCTCCTTCCTTGCTATCTCTCAGAAGTAGTACATTTCTGATGAGGACTATAGAAGGTGTTTTAATGGGATTGTCACTGCAGCTTAAGATAAAATTGCATTGGGTTTTAAGTGCACGTAATTAGCATTGACAAATAAAGCTGCTGCAGCCGCAGCTCCAGAGAAGCAGATGAGGGGCTGATGAAGGCAACAGAACGCATAACACACTTCTGCAAATCAAAAGGCATCGCAGCGCACACACCTCCTCTTTGTCTTGGTGGGTTTTTTTTTCAGGAACTAAGTGAAAGAAGAACTTTCCCTGGCAGCGCATTGTGTCCTGCAGCCCTCAATGCCCTCCCAGTCTCTGTGTGTGAGTGTGTGTGTGTGTGTGTGTGTGTGTGTGCTCCCAGTCTCTGTGTGTGAGTGTGTGTGTATGTGTGTGTGTGTGCTCCCAGTCTCTGTGTGTGAGTGTGTGTGTATGTGTGTGTGTGTGTGTGTGTGTGTGTGCTCCCAGTCTCTGTGTGTGAGTGTGTGTGTGTGTGTATGTGTGTGTGTGCCCTCCCAGTCTCTGTGTGTGAGTGTGTGTGTATGTGTGTGTGTGTGCTCCCAGTCTCTGTGTGTGAGTGTGTGTGTATGTGTGTGTGTGTGCTCCCAGTCTCTGTGTGTGAGTGTGTGTGTGTGTGTGTGTGTGTGCTCCCAGTCTCTGTGTGTGAGTGTGTGTGTATGTGTGTGTGTGTGCTCCCAGTCTCTTGAATGTCTGAGTCTGTTTTCCATGGTGAACAATGCATTTCTTTGATAACATTTATACAATCCAAAACAATTACAGACAGCGCATTGACTGACTGCTAGAAGTCCTGCTCTGCTCCAGACACAAATCCATTAGAAATCGAAGAGTTATTATTTATTTATTTATTTATTTATTGCCGAGGGTTTACTGAAGACCAGGTCATTCATGGTCACAGAGGGCATCTTAACAGACATTGGACCATGTCCTGCTCAGGGTTTGCTCTGTTGTTTGTTTGTAAACAGAGGCTGTGTGTTAAGAGGCCCTCTAGTCCAGCCTCCTGCTGAGATGGAAGACCAGTGGGGATAATGAATGTGTCTCTGCAAGCTGCACTAATTGGTGCAGCGTCCCATTTCAAATCAAATGATCTCATTTCCATCAGTTCATTCCAGTAGCTTTATCTAGCCATGCGACACGTGGAGCTATTCACTATTTACTGGCAAAGTGGATTCAGGCCATCCAAACACACACAGAGATGACCCTCTCCTCCAAACAGGTTACTGGCACACACACACACACACACACAGAGATCACCCCCTCCTCAACAGGTTACAGGCACACACACGTGCACGCATTCACGCCCAGACACACACACACACACACACTCAATTTCAATTTAATTGTGCTTATAGAGCGCCAAAACATTGCACATGTATCATGACGCTTTACAGAGTGTTAGACAATCAGAGAAAAGAAGAGAAAAGAAGGCCCATGGGTAACCTGGGTAACAGGGGTAACCGGGGTAACAGGGCAAAACTCCCTAGAATTGGAGATACATGTAGGAATAAACCTCGAGCAGATCCACGACGCAAGGGTCTGACCCATCAGCCTAGGGTCAGTACAGGACAGTAAGGTCTGTATGACAAATGCATATGATAGTCAGGTGTAGAGAATAGGATAATATGGTTCCATCCATCATTTTTAGGCCAATACAGACTTACAAGTCATGACATGTTCACTTGTAAATAATATACTGTGCATTAGGGCAGAACCTCTGGAGTGCTTCCTGTTTCCTGTGGTTTAAATGAACACACCACTTTGGACTGACACCAGATCAGCGCTCATACAGTTGCTAGCTCTGCCCACTCTTATGACGCTTGCCTTGACATCTTCACTTGAAATGTCCATTTCCTGTGACACCCAGCAGATGCAGCCAAATAGGTGCAGAGCCCCCCATCAGTGGCCATTAGTGCGGCGCCTCAAATGTAACACATGGAGGGGCTTTGACAGAGCACTTAAGGGTGAGGCTTTAAAGCGCAGCGCTGGGCTGTGAGGGGCTGTGATGGGGGTGGGAATGGGTGGGTGTCACCATCATTACCGCCACAAGTCCACATCTCTCTCTCCACGCCACTCTCCGTTCGCTGTCAGGCGTGCCGGAGTTCATCCTGACTCCTCTTACCACTCACGCCCCGAAGCTTTTAGAAGGTCACAGACCTCACGGAAGAAGAAGAAGAAGAACAAGAAGAAAACACACACCCCTCCCTCTCCCAGTCCCCACGTAGATGCTCTGTGCGGAAGAGAAACTGGCTTCGGCTCTGGGCCAGATCCGGTTTAGTTCTGGGCCAGATCTGCTTCAGCTCAGGGCCAGAGCTGAAGCATATCCAGACAGATCCGGGCCTCGTCTGGTGGTGTGGTTGAGAGTGGCCTGCCGTGCCAGAGTAGCTGCAGTGTCGATCTGCCAGGCGCTAAACGGGGGAGGGGGAGGGGGGGAGGGGATGTTCATCACTTGATATTAATGGGAGACAAAGCAGGGCCCTTTGATCAGAGCAGGAAGGTCAAACGGAACAGCTGTTCCAGGGCGGTGATGGAGGACAGAGCTGGGGGGAGATCGCCGAGGGGCGGTGGGCTCCCGCCAGAGGAGAAGCTGCTCCGACGTATGCTGCCTGATACGGACGCTGTGGAGACGCCGTGGAGACGCCGGGGTGTGAGCGAACTCCTCCTCCTCCACCTCCTCATCCTCCTCCTCCTCCACCTCTTCATCCACCTCATCCTCCACCTCCTCATCCACCTCCTCATCCTCCTCCTCCACCTCCTCCTCCACCTCCTCATCCACCTCATCCTCCTCCTCCACCTCCTCATCCACCTCCTCATCCTCCTCCTCCACCTCCTCATCCTCCTTCTCCACCTCCTCATCCTCCTCCACCTCCTCCTCCACCTCCTCCTCATCCTCCTCCTCCTCATCCTCCTCCAGCTCCTCATCCTCCGGAGTGGTTCCTGCCGTGCAGTAATACCCACTGATCCTCCAGCGCTTTGAAATGCAGCCGTCCTTCAGATGCTTTGAAACCAAGCAATCCGGTTCAAGGGAGCGCGTGTGTGTGGTTCATTTTCAAAATGACTGAAGTACTCCTCACAAAAGGAATAAAACCTGGCCGTCAGAACCACTTTAAAAAATATATCACCCGCTCTGCCAATCCATTCGGCCTCCACAAACTGTGCATACATTCTTTTGTCCATAATTTATGGTGTCATTGATTTATGAAGAGATTGTTTGAGGTCACCTGTTTAAAAGTTAAAGCCTTTCCTTCAATTGTGTTAGTCACTGCACATAGCAGGTGACCTTATATCTGATCCGGTCTTAATCATTAGTATTGATAAGGGCCTGTTATGTCCGAGCTTATAGTCTGCAAAGAAACTATAAAACACATACATTTTTTTGTTCAATAACATCCAGCAAACATCTCCTCATGATTTGCTAGCTCTCCATTCTCTGTTCTCTGCGTACACTGTAGAAAAGCCCTGTCCGTGGGAATGAAAAACCATAAGAAAACCATAAGAAAACGCTGTGGACTTCACTGTAGAAAATCCCTGTCCGTGGGAATGAGAAACCATAAGAAAACCATAAGAAAACCATAAGAAAACGCTGTGGACTTCACTGTAGAAAAGCCCTGTCCGTGGGAATGAAATACCATAAGAAAACCATAAGAAAACGCTGTGGACTTCACTGTAGAAAAGCCCTGTCCGTGGGAATGAGAAACCATAAGAAAACCATAAGAAAACGCTGTGGACTTCACTGTAGAAAAGCCCTGTCCGTGGGAATGAAATACCATAAGAAAACCATAAGAAAACGCTGTGGACTTCACTGTAGAAAAGCCCTGTCCGTGGGAATGAGAAACCATAAGAAAACCATAAGAAAACGCTGTGGACTTCACTGTAGAAAAGCCCTGTCCGTGGGAATGAGAAACCATAAGAAAACCGTAAGAAAACGCAGTGGACTTCACTGTAGAAAAGCCCTGTCCGTGGGAATGAGAAACCATAAGAAAACCATAAGAAAACGCTGTGGACTTCACTGTAGAAAAGCCCTGTCTGTGGGAATGGGAAACGAGCAAAACAATAAGGAAACACAGTGGAGTTACTCAGGGAGTGTCACAGGGAGGAGTGAGCTACCTCTCAGGGGCCTCATTTATAAAAGTGTTGCGTAGAAACCATCCTTCATTTGATCTTAGATAATTTCTGAAATGATCGTACGTGTGATTCAGAGAAAACGAACGTACGCACAAAACAACGTGCGTACGCCACCCTTCCAGATGTGCCCATTATAAATCACAAATGAACATCAACTTGTGCGCAGCCGGATGGTTTTAGGTCTCCGCCTTGTAAACACCCCCTCATCAATATCATTAGCATATGTTTTAATGAAATCAATGGCCTAAAAGCTGTAGCCTATGTAAAATGATATATTGAAAACATTGTATATAGGCCTAGCCTATGCCATCTGATGTTAACTAGCCTATATGCGTCAGTTCGAATAGCTCAACTAATTATGTTTTTTCCAGCAAAGCTTTCTGGAAAGAGATCATATGCATCCATGTCCATTGTCCTCTGCTCGCTTTCATTCCTTTTGCTTGCAGTAATGTGAATAATCAACCTTTAGTAGCCTTTGTTTAGGCCTACTTTGTAGAAAAAAAAAATTGGGTAGGCCTACCTTATGAAAGAAAGACCTAGGCCTACAGCATAATCCTGTATGTTATGGTACAGTAGGCTACTGTACGTTTCCAATATGACCCAGGGTAATATGCTGATTTAGTCTACAAAACAGAGGACTAAATTAAGCGTGATATGTCATGTAGGCTTAGCGTTTCTTTTAGGATAGGCTATGTTTTTGCTGAAAAAGTAGCCTAGTTCGCCGGTCATTATTCATTCATTCTGCATATCTTTGCTATCATTTTCTTTAACGATATTCTGCATATCTTTGCTATCATTTCTTTTTCCTTTTGCTTTAGGCCTACCTTTATATTTTAGCCTACATTATTCAACTCACGTACTGTCATCTGATATTGGGCACTGCCAGTCAAAAAAAGCAAACAGGCGCGCGCTCTGCACCTCTTTACGCAACTCCGACGCAACACTAAATATGAAGATGCCTTGCTTTCAGAAGATAACTTCCGTCCCTTGGTTGTGTAGGCTATATATGATATAGAATATCTATAGCCTACATTGTATAGCTTACATTCAAATATTACCTTTCTGTTACGAAGTTGGGAATAGGCCTATGAGCGCAAATTAGGATGTAGTGGAGGCTAAACGTGAGTAAACACAGTTTATCCACCTCTGAAATTTCAGAAATAGAGTTTAGGCCTACCCACCTCTTATTAGAGTTCATCCACCTCTCAAACGAGTTTATTCACTTTTAACATTTAAAACTGTATTATCCAATACTATCCTATATTCCCAATACTGTACAATAACCTCCACCATTATCAAACATGTGTGAATGCCTTTTTAAAAAATCTCTTATTTTACCACTACATCCCTGGCACAAATGTACTTTTCCTCTCCTAAACGAGGGCAATTGGACATTTTATGGTCAATATTAGATTGGTGAGAACACTAAATATACTAGATCACCTCAATCATTCTATCGTATCTTGGTGTTTTTTTTTTTTTAGATATTATTAAATAAGTAGGCCTAAGCTATACATTTTTTCACTTTCTTAAGTGGGCTATAGTTCTCATTAGCAGTTTTATGCTAAACCATGAAACATTAAGCTGCGTCCAAAAACGTCTTTAAAAATCTTATTGATCATGCATATGGCAAAAAAAGACATGAGATCGCTGGTCTTGGAATTTTGATCGCACTTAGACCTCAGATTACTTGCAGTACCCCGGCATTACCACAAGGAAATGGTTGTACGTCAAGTTTGAACCTGACGTGGAGATAAGCACTTTCCACGTCAAAGACGGTTTTTATAAATCTGAGCGTTGGCATGGATTTGAGCGTACGCACGGTCTAAGATCAAATCTGTGCGTAAGAACGCTTTATAGATGAGGCCCCTGACGTGGAGATAAGCACTTTTCCACGTCAAAGACGGTTTTTATAAATCTGAGCGTTGGCATGGATTTGAGTGTAGGCACGGTCTAAGATCAAATCTGTGCGTAAGAACGCTTTATAAATGAGGCCCCTGGTGTGTTTCATTTGGTCTTTGGTTCAAATATGTTGTCATTTGTTTTGGTCAAAAGCATCTGCTAAGAAACATCAACATTAACATAAGCATAAAGAAACGCCACTTCATTCCGCATCGGTTAACGTGCCTTTAACTGCACCTCTCCTTGCTGCTGTGTTAACCTGCCTTTAACTGCACCTCTCCTTGCTGCTGTGGGCTGGTTAACCTGCCTTTAACTGCACCTCTCCTTGCTGCTGTGTTAACGTGCCTTTAACTGCACCTCTCCTTGCTGCTGTGGGCTGGTTAACCTGCCTTTAACTGCACCTCTCCTTGCTGCTGTGGGCTGGTTAACCTGCCTTTAACTGCACCTCTCCTTGCTGCTGTGGGCTCTATGTTAAATACTCTTGTCCGAGTTGCGTTAGCCAGGTGCCCCTCTCACCTCTTTAGCCCCGTCATCTGGCCGCTCACACAACATTGATTTTGCCTTACGGCCCGTGGAGCTGTGACAGCAGTTTACGCGTCGCTGCAAATATCAAGCAATCACTGCAGTGAAAGGTCAACATTTTATAGGATGTTTAACATGTCAGCACGATTAGAGTGGCATTTTCCGGGCGGAGATATGGAGTGACTCCTGGGGAATGCCAAGTCCTCTGCCCCTCCGACAGCAGGCACCCGGTCCAGTCCTGCGTCCCTCTGACTCATTCACCCCTGGGTATCGTAGCAACAGGTGGCATCTGGTCAACATCCTCTCTGGGCCGGTGCAGGCCAATATGTGTGTTTATCAGCCTTACGGTTCTTCAGAATGCTGCAGAAATTCCATTTCATTGACTGTGCCATGTAAATGTTCAAATGTCCAATTTTATTGATAATGACTGCTGAATATAAAAATAATGACTATTGCCATTGGCAACACATTTTGTGCATCTTTTACATCATAACTGAAATTTTACTGTTTGCATGAAGAGCATTTTCTTTTCTCAAAATCATTAAAAAGATGTTTTAAAGAAGGGACTTTTATCATTTTGGCATGAAGTGGTTACGTTACCAAAACAAATGCATATTCTAACCCGCTGTCAGGAGAAACAGCAGTCCAAACAACATTGGAAGCTTGCCAGCCATTCATCCTCCAATATCAATGCAAATCCATTGCTGGAGTCTCTCTCTTCAGACAGATTCAACACATATTGTATGTATGCACTGCATATTTAAGAGAGCACACACTATATAGAATTAATTACCAAAAATCACCAATACATGCACACATACTGTGCATATGTAATAAGTGTGGTGATGGGTAGTTTGCTGGTCATTGGTCGGGCAGCCGTGGCCTACTGGTTAGCACTTCGGACCTGTAACCGGAGGGTTGCTGGTTCGAACCCTGACCAGTAGGCACGGCTGAAGTGTCCTTGAGCAAGGCACCTAACCCCTCACTGCTCCCCGAGTGCCGCTGTTGATGCAGGCAGCTCACTGCGCCAGGATTAGTGTGTGCTTCACCTCACTGTGTGTACACTGTGTGCTGTGTGTGTTTCACTAATTCATGGATTGGGATAAATGCAGAGACCAAATTTCCCTCACGGGATCAAAAGAGTATACTTATACTTACTTATTCTTGAACAATTGTATTCACTCTGCGTTAGGGGGTGATCTGTTCGTCTTAGCGGTGTGTCAAGAATGGCCAGAGGACGATACATTATCCCTTAGCTAACACATTCAGACTGAGATCCAGAGAGCAGAGGGACTGTGTGTGTGTGTGTGTGTGTGTGTATGTGTGAGTGTGTTTGTGTGTGTGAGACCTTGTGTGTGTGTGTGTGTGTGTGTGAGTGTGTGTAGGTGATGAGGTTGCAGTATACTGTAATCCAGCTCTTTTGTCTCTGCAGCCCTGTGAGGCTGAGTAAGGCCAGATGTGTCTCCTCCCTCAGCTCCTGATGCTGTTTAATAAGCCTGTGTTTGTGTGTGTGTGTGTGTGTGTGTCTCTCTCTCTCTCTCTCTCTCTCATGCGTGTGTGTGTGTGTGTGTGTGTCTGCGCGTGTGTACCTGATGCTGTTTAATTAGCCTGCTTTCTGCTGACTGCAGCATTGAGGCCATACACAGCAGCTGGTTGCTGTCCAGGGTACTGACACTCTACAGCACTCAGCCCAAGTCTAGTCAGGTCACATTTGGCTCCCAAGCATCACGCAGAACCGAGGCCAATGCAGCCTGACAACGCTCACTGTACCTATTACACACTATAATATATGTACAGAGCAGCTAATGCAATACAGTTGGGAAAAGCTAAACAGAGCTCCTCCAGCTCGGCTCTCAGACGAGACGATGACAACGCCCAGGTGCTGGTCCAACCCCCCAGGGAGCCCAAACACTGACATACCATAACACGTACCTGTGGCATGAGGTCAACTGAGTAAAGGCATCTTTTACAGTATAAATTGCATCAGCTAAATGCTGAAGCAGTGGAATTGTGTTGGGCTATTGTGTGTCTCTGTCCATGGTGCTGAAGTTATACAGCAGGGGAGATCGGGTGGTGTAATGTGCCACTAAGGTGTATGTGTGCAGCTCTAGGTCCAGTGCCTTGAAAGGCAGGTCCACACCTAAAGGCCAATGCATTTTTCTGTGAAATTCAAATGGAAAACAGAACAAGCGGCTTCGACTGAGCCAATCATTATTTTTGCCAATCAACAAGTTGCTTCAAGGTCACAACGAAAGGGCTTGGGGCATAGTACAGCGGCATGGCCTGCCCCCCCCCCCCCCCCCCCCCACACTCTGTACACTCTGCTTCAATGCTTATAAGGACCAAGGGCATGATCTCCCACACTGGACACTGGGGCAGTCGTGGCCTACTGGTTAGGGCTCCGGGCTTGGAACCGAAAGGTTGCTGGTTCGATCCCCGATCAGTACGCACGGCTGAAGTGCCCTTAAGCAAGGCACCTAACCCCTCACTGCTCCCCGAGTGCCGCTGTAGCAAGGCAGCTCACTGCTCCAGGTTAGTGTGTGCTTCACCTCACTGTGTGTTCTGTGTGTTCACTAATTAATGGATACATGCAGAGACCAAATTCCTTGTAGAGGCAAGTATACCTGAAACCTGATTTACATTTTTACAATTTTTATATTTACGCAGCTTCAATTCTTATAAGGACCAAGGTTCTGACCCGCCACACTGTACACAGCTTCAATTCTTATAAGGACCAAGGTTTGAGTCTGAGACCTGAGGGTCATTTCCAACCACAGACACATTGACTCCCTACTGTTCTCTCAGTGAAATGCTTGAAAAAGCCTAAATCAACTTTATAACAGGAGAATAGTGTGATTTGACTGGATGTTAAGATAAAACGTAGTGGCTAAGGAGCTGGGCTAGCATAAACTAGCCACACTAGCATAAACTAGCCACACTAGCATACAGTAGCCACACTAGCATACACTAGCCACACTAGCATACAACATACACTAGCCACACTAGCATACACTAGCATACAGTAGCCATACTGGCATACACTAGCATACAGTAGCCATACTAGCATACAGTAGCTACACTAGCATACACTAGCACATACTAGCCACACTAGCATACAATATACACTAGCCACACTAGCATACAACATACACTACCCACACTAGTACAGTATACACTAGCATACACTAACCACACTAGCATACAATAGCCACACTAGCATACAGTAGCCACACTAACATACAATAGCCAAAATAGGATACACTAGCATACAGTAGCCATTCTAGCATACAGTAGCCACACTAGCATACACTAGCACATACTAGCCACACTAGCATACAATATACACTAGCCACACTAGCATACAGTAGCCACACTAGCATACAACATACACTACCCACACTAGTATACACTAGCATACAGTAGCCACACTAACATACACTAGCCAAAATAGGATACACTAGCATACACTAGCCAGAAAAGTTGTGGGTTCAATTCCGGGATGCCACCGCGGTGCCCTTGAGCACGGCCCTTAACGTTGAGTTGCTCTGGGGAGACTGGTCTTTGTAATAATGTATGTGTGTAAGCCAGTAATAAACAGCCTTTAATCAGAATCATGGACTGTGCCTATGTCACCTCAGCTGTGAGCTCATGCAGACCAGGCATGCCAGCGGCAGAGGAATTAATCTCCATGGAGCCCGTTATTAAACGAGGCGTTTGTAAAACCTCTGCAGACGCTCTGTAATTAGTCGATCAGTCGGAGCTTATTTACTTAACACACAAACACAAGCAGCTCCTGAGAGGGCTATCCACTGGCTCCAGCCTAATAGGGCTATCCACTGGCCCCAGCCTGAGAGGGCTATCAGGGTACCCCCAGAATTGTCAGACCTAAATTTAAGACTTTTTAAGACCTTTTTAATACCACTTCAGATGAAATTTAATACCTACATCGCACCCATTCGGATAGAATAAATAATATTAAAGGTAAGATTAAACCTCAAATAACTAGATGTACCGCAGAGCGGTACAAAATATGACCGCCGCCCAGTCCAGCACATTTTTTCCACAAAAAGAAATCACGCTGAAAGGCCTATATGATTCTAACTGTCTCACTAAATTGCATTATCCACACTCAATTCTCACTGGTATCTGCTAGACAACAAGTACCAAAACATGATTAGTTCATAGATTTCACATGTAAAATTCATTTTATACAACCCCACCTCCATCTTGCCTGTTTATAATTCTGAGAAATTCTTGATTGTTTGTGTTATGTTTATGTTATGTGTGTGTGTGTGTGTGTGTGTGTGTGTGCATGCGTGCTTGTGTTTGTGCCTGCGTATGTGCCTGTGCATGCAAGCGTACATATGTCTACTGTGTGAGTATGTGTCATACGTATGATTACTGTGAATGTATGTGTGTGTGTGTGTGTATCTGTGCACATGTGTGCACATGAAATGGGTTAACATGACCCCTGGAGGCAAACATACAGAAAAAAATGGTCATCCTAGGCCCTACAGTTCTCAAGATATTCACAGAGAACTGTGTCTGCCCTACCCTCCTTTCGGGGGGTCCAGTCCAGCGGGGGGGCTACAGATCAAAACGAAAAATGACGGTTCCATGCTATCCATGTGGGGGTACATGCCCACCAAGTTTTGTGTACCCCGGTCTTTCAGTGTCCCGGGAATCCTTGTTGGTGTACGTCACTAAATGTACACATAAATTATTTTATTGTAAGGCCCCCCATGAACGAAAGTACACAAAACTTGGCATGCATTCGGAGGGTGTCATAATGATCCTACACTTTTAATTTCGTGCAGTTTTGACCTTGTCAGCCAGAGATATTGTGATGAAAACACCTAATTTTTTGCTTTTTCATTTTTAACTAGGTGGCGCTATACATAAAATAAGTGGTAATGGGATGGGTTGACATGCCCCCTTAAGACCAACATACATAAAAAAGGTGGACCTCCTAGGCCCTACGGTTATCGAGATATTCACAGAAAACTGTCTCCGGCCACCTACAGGCCAGTTGGTGTATAGTAACATAAATTAATTTATTGTGTGGCCCCCTATGAACGGAATTCCACGAAACTTGGCGTGCATACAGAGGGTGTCATAATGATCCTACACTTCCAATTTTGTACAGTTTTGACTTTGTTAGGTCACAGATACCTTCAATTACAACACCTCATTTTTACTTTTTTGTGTTTAACTAGGTGGCGCTATACATGAAATTAGTGGTTATGGAATGGGTTGACATGGCCCCTTGAGATCAACATACAAAAAAAAAATGGTCCTCCTGAACCCTACGGTTTTCGAGATATTCACAGAAAACTGTGTCTGCCCTACCCTCCTTTTGGGGGGGTCCAGTCCAGCGGAAAACGAAAAACGATGGTTCCATGCTATCCATGTGGGGTTACATGCCCACCAAGTTTCGTGTACCCCGGTCTTTCAGTGTCCCGGGAATCATTGACAGAAATTTGGGCATGCGAAAAAAAAAAAAAAAAAAAAAAAAAATCTGACTAAACCTATATGACCGCCGCTTCGCTGCGCGGCTGTCATAATTACTATTTACAAGTGTTTGAACATGCCAACATGAACATGACAGCAGTGCAGTGGCAACGCAAAGCTTTGTCGCGGTAGTAACGTGACTGAATGTCCCGCTTCATGGACAAATTTACACGGAATAGAACCTAGTTGATAGCACCCCTTTAGCGGTCGCGACCTATTGTGTTTTAATGTACAAAAAGATGCAAACAGCAAAGTAAAGCACCAAATAAACACCAAAACGAGGCTACAGGGTACTAAGTTACTATGTAATTAATGCCACCTACAGGTGAATGCATAGAACATAACAATCCTATGGTTTGTGTACCCTGTAGCCTCGTTTTAGCCACCAATGGCCGCCATGTGAATAAGGCGAATTGAGAGTGTTCTTGATTGAGATTGAGTTTTCCTGTTGAACAAAACAATATTTCAATACCATCCCTGACCATTGCTGATTAGCCATTGCTGTTCTTTTCTACTGCAGCAATATTGTAGCAAGGCTTTAACTTACACTTATTTAATTACTTCAGGCCAAAAGTGTTTAAAGGGGAGACTTTTTTTTTGTTAATCTGCAATTCAACACTAAGTAAAATCTATAAAATCAAGTTTGCAAGACTTCACATTTCCTCATCAAAGTAATGAATCAGAACAGTCTAGATATTGTTCATATTTCCATTTGTTGCCTCATCTGCATTTAATGAAAACATGGTTATTTTGAGTTTTACAGACAAGTTTTCCAATGAGCAGCAATACTGTGTGCGCTCATGCAGGAGGTCATCTGATAACGACAATCGTGTTGCGCTATGAAAGAACATGCGTAGCCTACTTTCTGAGCGCAAACACGGTCAGCCATAGATAAACGTAGCCTATCTCTGTCGTGGTGGCTAGTTGCACCAGGTAGGGAAGATGTCCTGAAGTGCAAGAACATTAACCTTATGGTGGTCTTTTGATTGTTGGCGTGCTAAAACATTTTCCTATTGCATCCATGAACAATTTTCTTGCAGCAAACCGCGCAAAAGCAAACCCCTGGCAATTTTTTTACACCATGGCTTGTTAGTTCTCCCCCGTTTCCAACAGCCGCCCATCTTCATTTATTTTTTAACTTTTGACACCTGTGCCTTCCTTTATTGTTGTTTATGTAAAGCACATTGATGTTTATGTAAAGCACATTGAATGACCTCTGTGTATGAAATGCGCTATATAAATAAACTTGACTTGACTTGACTTTAGCAACGCATCCATGACAGCTAGTGGCCTTGCCAAATAGACGCACACAAATCATGACGCTAATATGCGAGGTTCTGGTAGGCCTACTGGTTATGGTTTTGTGCTATACATTAATAATAGCAAAGTTTTAAGTTGACTATTTTAATTGCATGGTTATTTTTTGTCAACATACGCTCACAACCTACTGTCGTTAAAATGAGGCCTAAGCAAAATAGGCTACAAGGCTGTCTGTGCGTCACAAACACGACTGACCCCCTTACTCAACAGTTCGCTATATTTTTATTTTATGTTAACATGCTCAGTCAAAACCTTCCGTCGCAAATTGTGAAAACAGACGGGATAGGCATAGGCTACGGTTTATTGCGTCGCTTTACACATACTGTTAGTTGCATTGATCAAAAACTGTAACAATAATAGTAGGCTACATCGGGTGGCAACAGGCTATCTGTTCAAGTCAAAGGTGACACCCAAAATGAATGACCTCCCCTGACAAGAGTTCGCGATAGTAAGAAATTGTCTACATTGATGCACGGAAAGAACACAGCCTCCAAATTCGCACATAGAGCTCACAATATCATATCCAAAAAAGTTAAACGGATTGGGCAACCTCATCAGCTGTCTCGATGGTGTCACTATAATCCAACTTTGACCGTCCTCCAGACGTGTTCTTTTTTTTTTAAGCAACCGCCCCAGGCCAATGAGACAAGCAACATAAACAAAGCGAAACTCATGGCTGACGTATCTTCTTGAGCGGTCTCTGATTGAGACACAGAAAGTTCTCAAGAACACTATTAGGTCTTTAAATATTTACCATCACACACATTCATTCATCGGAGCTAATATTTGTAATTGCCTTAAAAAAAGGAAAAGAAAAGGTGATAGACCCCCCTCCTATTTTTTTTTTCTCACCGGATCTGCATCGATCTCAAATATGACATTTCTAAAATCAAATTGACGGAAATCCGTCGTACGACGGAGAACTTTAATCCTTGTCTGATTTACGCTACGTGAGGATATTAGACTAAATCTACTGATCATTTGAAAAATTAAGACCTCCGTGAAAAAATTCCAGACTTTGAGGTGAAATTCAATACTTTTTAAGGCCTTAATTTAGGAAAATTAAATTTAATACTTTTTAATACTTATAAGACTCCTGACATAAGACACCCTGGCTATCCACTGGCTCCAGACTGAGAGGGCTATCCACTGGCCCCAGCCTGAGAGGGCTATCCACTGGCTCCAGACTGAGAGGGCTATCCACTGGCTCCAGACTGAGAGCGCTATCCACTGGCTCCAGCTCATGATGGCTCAAGCCAGTGACCAACCAATCACACCACTCCTTCTGTCGGCTCAACGAGAGGTCAACTGCTGACGGCGTAAAGCGTAAAGTTCTGGGTTTAGAAGATGGATAGATAGATAGATAGATAGATAGATAGATAGATAGATACTTTATTGATCCCCAAGGGGAAATTCAGGTAGATTAATATATGGTCCTCGGGTAGAGGACGTATCAGATATTAAACTGATAAGAACAGATAGTACACTTGATCTTAGCCAAAAGGCCAAGAAGCCATACATGTGAGGGACTCATCGTGGCAGGAGCGAGTCGGACAATATGGAGAGTAGACTATGATGTGTGTGTGTGTGTGTGTGTGTGTCGAAGAATATGGAGAGTAGACTATGATGTGTGTGTGTGTGTGTGTGTGTGTGTGTATGTCGGAGAATATGGAGAGTAGACTATGATGTGTGTGTGTGTGTGTGTGTCGAAGAATATGGAGAGTAGACTATGATGTGTGTGTGTGTGTGTGTGTGTGTGTGTCGGAGAATATGGAGAGTAGACTATGATGTGTGTGTGTGTGTGTGTGTGTGTTGGAGAATATGGAGAGTAGACTATGATGTGTGTGTGTGTGTGTGAGAGTGTGTGTGCACTGATTTATGAGGAGATGGATGACATTTCTTTGACATGAGGAACCTACACACACGCACACACACACATATGCACACACACACACACACACACACACATATGCACACACACACACTGACCTCTTCCTTGTTTCTCCTCATACCTCCTGCTCTCTGGCATGGCTGAGTAATTGACTGTTTTGGGGAGAGATGTTACAGGACAGACGAGGGTGGAAATATGTTTAGACTTCATACACTTCATCTCACAGACACATTTTATTCACACACACACACACACACACACACACACACACACACACACACACACACACACATTTCACTCTCACACACTTGTGTGAGAATGACCAAGCTGAGCCTGGCACTGTCTGCATTCTCTCTCTCCTCTCGAGGGCTTTCCAGCATGTTCATCCCATATGTCCTAGACAGAGTGAGAGAGAGAGATGGAGGGAGAGAGAGAGAAAGAGAGATAGAGTAATGGAGAGAGAGAATGAGGGATGGAACAAGAGAGATGGAGAGAAAGACAGATAGAGGGATGGAGAGAGCTGGCAGATTCGTCATCTTAATTGACTAGTGCTGGAGCAGTTTAACAGCGCTGTCCATTAAAAATATAATCACCTGATTAAATAAAATAATGAGCTGCATTGTGCGCAGCATTAGCAGACTTTGGCTACAGCGCTCCTCCGATAATAAACCTGCGCAGCATTAGCAGACATGGGCTACAGCGCTCCTCCGATAATAAACCTGCGCTGGCCAAGGCTGAGCTGCATGTGCAACAAAAAGAGCCTTCCCATCCCACAGCACCTGCCGTCCCCGAGACCAGCATCTATAAAGGGCACAGTCTGAACTGAACCACCGGCAGCTGAATGGCTTCTACAGGCAGCTCTCAGAGACATTTCCTCATTCACACAGCTGAATGGCTTCTACAGGCAGCTCTCAGAGAAATTTCCTCACTCACACAACTGAATGGCTTCTAGATGCAGCTCTTGGAAATGTTTACATTTACATGTAACATTACAAATGTAACCATTTATTTATCCTATCATATGCCCTTACCTGACTAATACATCAAACGTATGGTGTGTCTCATTATGGTTCAAGAAAGAGTAGGAGCCTTTGGTTTACTTTAGTTATGTGTAGATGAATAATCTGAAAATGAATAACTCCAAATAGAAATACAGATCATTTTGTTTGCACCAAAGTTGATAGCTTTTCAATGTCATATCAGCATGAAATAGAGTTATTTGATGTGATTTCAATATGTAATTTCATGCTTGACATGAGTGAGTATTGAACTTGCATTGGAAATTGCAGATGTTTTTATGTAAAAAATATATAAGTTATATGATCCCTCATATAAACTTGAATACCCTCCATAAACTCACCCTCCATAAAATTAACTTTATATTAGTCTGTTCTCTTCCCTAAGTATCTGCAGGAGACAGGCCTACAGTGTGGGTAAAGTCTTTCAAGTTTCTGTTGAGTGCAGGGGAGTACATTAGGGCTGTATGACACACAAATAAACTGTTATAGGCACATCATTAGACAACACTGTCATGTGGATGGTATAGGCACATCATCAGACAACACTGTCATGTGGATGTTATAGGCACATCATTAGACAACACTGTCATGTGGATGGTATAGGCACATCATTAGACAACACTGTCATGTGGATGTTATAGGCACATCATTAGACAACACTCTCATGTGGATGCTATAGGCACATCATTAGACAACACTGTCATGTGGATGGTATAGGCACATCATTAGACAACACTCTCATGTGGATGTTATAGGCACATTACTTGTGTTGTTAGTGCATTACTTGTGTTATTTGTGTAATAAGCACATTGATTGTGTTATAAGCACATTGCTTGTGTTGTAAGCCGATTATTTGTGTTATAAGCACATTTCTTGTGTTACAATCACATTATAAGCATGTTATAAGCTCATCAATGGAGTTGGTACCAGTGGAGTGTGGATTTGCCCTGACAAACAGACCCCGGGTTCCTGCATGGGCTCCTCTCCAATTTCTGATGTTTGGATTGCCATGGAAACCACTGGAATGGTCCGTGGAAGATGTGTGCAACGTGTTCTAAGTTCTTATTAATGTCACAGGATTGTAATTAGATCTCCTCTGTCTGTTTTACTGGGAGCCTTCATGTTTTCCTTGTTGGGGAATCCTTCTCTTGCCAGGTATATTGATGATATGACAAAGCATCAATTCATTATGGACTTCTTAATCTAATCATGACTGTTGTCTATTTGTGTTGGCATCTTATTATTATTTGTAGTAGAAAAAACAGCAACAAAATGTATATGTTGTTGTGAAAAATTAGCTGTGCTTTCAGATTTGCATCAATCTATTAAACCTGAAGCTACGATATAATGTTGAGCAGAGCAACACAACACATGCATATTGTTAGTATCATTTCCGATAAATTTGTTTACATTTTTATTGCCCTAAAAAAACATTCATGCCTAAGGGCCTTGAATGACTGAAGAGGATCACAACATATTGTAGAATTATGGAGAATTACGGCAGGCAGGAAACAACTTATGTTTGGACAGTTTTAAGGCAACAGGAAGAGGAGATTTTTATGATCTGCTGCTATGGTAAAGAAAAAAACAGCGGAGAGCATGCTATCCCTCGTTGACCTGAAATAACCTTGAATCGTGCAAACAAGGTGTGCTCTCAAAGCAAATTGGAAGATGGATTTTTGAGCAAAAACAAAACATTCTACAAGTTAGCGCATTGAAGTCTTTGTGTGAAGACTACATGAAAAGACCAGACTGTTTGTCTGGCATAGCTGACAGCATGAAAAGGCGTTTGCCAACGCAGACGCGTCGTGATGAATAAGTTAGGTAAGTGAGTTGGCCTTGGCTCATCCACAGATGGTGACCCCTTTCCACGACGACAAACAGAGCAGTGGCTGGGGTAGCGCCATCCGTCACACACACCCCACCGAGGAAAAAACACACATGGCTACGTCATGTGCCCATTTCCCAGAATGCAACGCGTTCTGCTCTCAGATCTGCATTGGCTGTACTTTGTCTCGGGCGTGCCGTCGGCGAGATGAGAGCCAAACGCATGAAAGGGAAGATGATGGAGAAGAGCATATCAAACAAGCTATTTCCTGCCTGCGGCCGTATTGGCTTTTGTGGGAGAGGGGAAAGATGTGCGGAGCAGCCCTATGCAGCCAGGCAGGTAATTGCAGAGAAACTAATTAGCTAACTACTCAAGGACAGACAGCTCGGGATGCAAAGCAGAAAGGAAGATGAGGAGGAGGAGGTGCGTGTCACCAAAAGTAATTAGATGGAAAATGCCAGAAAACTCATTGTGTAAACAAGAGAGAGAAATAGAGAGAGACAGAGAGAGAGAGAGAAGAGAGATAGACAGAGAGAGAGAGAGAGGGAGAGAGACAGAGAGAGAGACGGAGAGAGAGAGAGAAGAGAGGGAGAGAGAGAGTGGGCAGAGAAGGGAAAAGTGGGGGAGGGGCGGGGAGGGGTAAACAGAGAGAGAGGGGTGTGTGTATAAGTGTGTATGAGTGTGTGTGTCTGTGGGGGAGGGGTAAACAGAGAGAGAGGAGAGAGGGGTGTGTGTATAAGTGTGTATGAGTGTGTGTGTTTGTGGAGGGAGTGTTGGGTTAGGTTAAAGCATTAATAAGTGTGGGTGTGTGGGCTGTGGAGGGAGTGTGTGTGTGTGTGTGTGGGGGGGGGGGGTTGTTGTTTTGAGTGTGTATGTGTGTTGGAGGGGGGAGGGAGTTGTGCTGAGTGTGTGTGTGTTGTAGGGTGGGGGGGGGGGGGTGTTGTGCTGAGTGTGTGTGTGTGTGTGTGTGTGGAGGGGTTGTTGTTCTGAGTGTGTGTGTGTGTGTAGGTGGGGGGTGTTGTGCTGCCTGCCTCCCTCTCTCTCATCCCTTTCAAGAGATTTGCTGTAGCTGCCCCCAATTACTCTCCACGATCACACGGCTGGACCAAACACTGGGACTTCAGACAGCGCCGCACAGATCTGGGGGAAGCAGACTGCACACGTTCAGAAGAGGACTGCAAATGCCCAGGCCTCACAGAGCTGGGGGAATAGTCCACACGTTCAGAGAGACGAGGCCTATTTAAGGAAGGAAATCATTTTGGTATCAGATCTAGTCTTCTCTGAAAGAAAGAGGCTGACTAAGGCTGACTAAGAGGCTGACTGACACATACACAAAAAAACACACACACACACACACACACAGGACATAATAATGTCATAGGACATTGAAACTGTGTATTGTGTTCAGGTAATTCAAAAACTTACCTGAAATAGCAGTAAAATGTGAAGAAACTGTTTTGACATCATGTTGCCCATACCACAGCACTATATCCACTATATCCACGATATCCACTATATCCAGATATCCACCACTATATCCACGATATCCACCACTATATCCACGATATCCACTATGTCCACTATATCCACCACTATATCCACTATATCCAGATATCCACCACTATATCCACGATATCCAGATATCCATCACTATATCCATCACTATATCCACCACTATATCCACGATATCCACTATATCCACCACTATATCCACTATATCCACGATATCCACTATATCCACAGCACTATATCCACAATATCCACTTGAGTTGTCATGCAAACCAGCGCCAGGCGCTTTCTTGTAATACCACTTTGTACCATGCAGCACTGTATAGTGCAATGCAATACAATGGAGGGGCACCACCATGAACGTAACAGCACGTTCAACACAACTCTGATGCTACAGTATTCTACACACATCACCTTCAAAGGAGCTATGGGGGATTTCTTAAGATTGGAGCTGTCTTGAACGCAGCCACACAACACCTTTAACCGTATAAAAAAATGACGAAAAAAATGATGAAAAAACATTTCAAATGACGAGTTACCAGTTTCTCCGATAGGCAGTCCTCTTCTCTGACACTATACTACTATTTACTGAAGTAACATGAATGGGGTAAACTGCTAAATGGAAATAGGAGGGAAATGAGGTTCAAATATGAGAAAGAAGAGCTGAGAGGCAGGCTCTCTGGGGGGTGGGGGAGATTTGATTCTCTCTGTCTGCTTTTGTGGAAGTCCAAATTAATTGACTTCCTCTGAGTGGATCAGAGCCATTTTGCAAGTCTAAATACCGCATTAATTAAAAAATATGTCATAATGTTTTAATCCTCTGAGAAACTCACATGCTCAAAGGAGAGCACATTATGAAACAGAAATGCTCTGGATTAAGCTGAATTCCTCTAAACAACTTGAGGGATGGAGAGAATCGGCCCACGAAATGTCTTTCATTCATCTTTCTCTAGCTTTCTCTCTCTTTCAATCATCTTTCTCTAGCTCACTCTCTTTCAGTCTGCATCTTTCTCTCTTTCAATCATCTTTCTCTAGCTCTATCTCTTTCAGTCTGCATCTCTCTCTCTCTTTCCGTCTGAGTCATACTCTGTCAATCTCTGTCTCACAACAGTTATCTCTGTTGCCCTCAGCCTCTTTCTTTCTATCTCTCACTCTCTCTTTCTGTCTCTCTTATATCTCCCTCTATCTCTCACTCTCTCTCATATCTCCCTCTATCTCTCACTCTCTCTCTGTCAATGTCTCTCTCAGTCCCTCTGCCTCTCTGTATCTGTTTCCCAAACTGCATTCTCTCTCTCTGTGTTTGTGTGTGTGTGTGTGTGTGAATGTGTGAGTGAGTGTCTGTGGGGGGCATCGCAATCTCTGTCTCTCTATTTCCTTTTCTAGTACCCTCCCCCTCCCCTCTCTCTCTCTCTCTCTCATTGTCAGTTTCCGCAGTGTTGCTGTCTGAGCTGAGTTGACTCTGGTGTCCTGGTGACGTGTCCCAGCCTCCGGTGGTCTTGTCTCAGCAAACCCACTCATGTCAGCTCCCTTGTCACTCATGCAGCAGACTCTACCATGGAGGCAGGCTGATCCGCTGGCCCGACCCAGCCGTGCTGGACAGGGGTCCCACTCCTGTCCCTTGTGGCCAGGAGCTGGAGAGTGATGTTCAGACTCTAAATGGGGCTTTTTGACATGTGACGCAGCAGATGCCCCTAACAAGGTCTCCGTTAAGTATTCTGTATGTAAACATGTTCGTTTCAAATTGCCATGTCATTCAGATCGTTCAGATAAGGGTGTCCACACCAGGAATGATAACTACATATAGACATCACATTCAGCAGCATCAGGGAGAGACTTTCCTTATTGTTTGTCATATATTAAGTATATTGTTATAGTTACCGTTATCTTCATAGTTATCAGTCCTGGTGAAGACAATCCTATGGAGGAGAGGCTGTTTCTTTATAAATACATCAACATGAATAAATCAATCAATACACTATCTACAGCCAGACACAGAGGGGAGATGTATTGAACGTGTCAAAAAAAAATGCAGTATGTATACTTCCAGTCAAATGAAATTTTCACCAGACATTAGTATTAACTCAGATTATCCACCCATATATAAAGAATCCAAACATTAAAGTCTGTAAGTAAAGGTATATGTGATAAAGAGAAATGGCACAGGAAAAGAGTGTTGAACGTGCTAACTGAAATTTTAAATACTTTGTGGAAAAGCCTTTATTTGTAATGACAGCTTCATGACATTTCATGTATGACGAAACTAATCAGTCACAGTATTCAGGTGTGATTTTGGCCCATTCTTCTAAACAGAGTCTTTAAATCTTGAAGATTCCAGGGGTCCCTTTTGTGAATCCTGATTTTTAGTAAACTACCAGAACTGTTCAATACTTATTTCCCCTACTGTATATGGCTAAGGGATGTCAACTAGCCATGCATGATTATCGAGAGGATTTTTGCAAATATCAAAGAAAAGCATGAGTTCATGTTTGATTGCTTATCCATATGGTGTCTATTGTGAGCCTTACTGAATACACTACATGTATCCCTGACAGAAGAGACACTGTATCTCAATGGGACCTTCCTGGTAAAACAAAGGTTACAGTAAATAAATAAACTAGATGTACCGCAGAGCTGTACAAAATATGACCGCCGCCCAGTCCAGCACATTTTTTCCACAAAAATAAATCACGCTGAAAGGCCTATATGATTCTAACTGTCTCACGAAATTGCATTATTCACACTCAATTCTCACTGGTATCTGCTAGACAGTACCAAAACATGATTAGTTCATAGATTTCACATGTAAAATTCATTTTATACAACCCCACCTCCATCTTGCCTGTTCATAATTCTGAGAAATTCTTGATTGTTTGTGTTATGTTTATGTTATGTGTGTGGGTGTGTGTGTGAGAGTGTGTGTGTGTGTGTGCGTGCTTGTGTGTGTGCCTGCGTATGTGCCTGTGCATGCAAGCGTACATATGTCTACTGTGTGAGTATGTGTCATACGTGTGATTACTGTGAATGTATGTGTGTGTGTGTGTATCTGTTTGTGCACATGTGTGCACATTAAATGGGTTAACATGACCCCTGGAGGCAAACATACAGAAAAAAATGGTCATCCTAGGCCCTACAGTTCTCAAGATATTCACAGAGAACTGTGTCTGCCATACCCTCCTTTCAGGGGGTCCAGTCCAGCGGGGGGGGGGGCTACAGATCAAAACGAAAAATGACGGTTCCATGCTATCCATGTGGGGGTACATGCCCACCAAGTTTTGTGTACCCCGGTCTTTCAGTGTCCCGGGAATCCTTGTTGGTGTACGTCACTAAATGTACACATAAATTATTTTATTGTAAGGCCCCCCATGAACGAAAGTACACAAAACTTGGCATGCATTCGGAGGGTGTCATAATGATCCTACACTTTTCATTTTGTGCAGTTTTGACCTTGTCAGCCAGATATATTGTGATGAAAACACCTAATTTTTTGCTTTTTCATTTTTAACTAGGTGGCGCTATACATGAAATAAGTGGCAATGGGATGGGTTGACATGCCCCCTTAAGACCAACATACAAAAAAAAGGTGGACCTCCTAGGCCCTACGGTTCTCGAGATATTCACAGAAAACTGTCTCCGGCCACCTACAGGCCAGTTGGTGTATAGTAACATAAATTAATTTATTGTGTGGCCCCCCATGAACGGAATTCCACGAAACTTGGCGTGCATTCAGAGGGTGTCATAATGATCCTACACTTCCAATTTCGTGCAGTTTTGACTATGTTAGGTCACAGATACCTGCGATTTCAACACCTCATTTTTACTTTTTTGTGTTTAACTAGGTGGCGCTATACATGAAATGAGTGGTTATGGAATGGGTTGACATGGCCCCTTGAGATCAACATAAAAAAAAAATGAAAAAAAAAATCTCCTAAACCTTATGGTTCTCGAGAGATTAACAGAAAACTGTGTCTGCCCTACCCTCCTTTCGGGGGGTGCAGTCCAGCGGGGGGGCTACAGATCAAAACGAAAAACGATGGTTCCATGCTATCCATGTGGGGTTACATGCCCACCAAGTTTCGTGTACCCTGGTCTTTCAGTGTCCCGGGAATTGACGGAAATTTGGGCATGCGAAAAAGAAAAAAAAAGAAAAAAAATTCTGACTAAACCTATATGACCGCCGCTTCGCTGCGCGGTGCCTTGACCCACATGAACACTGTAGATTTTGAGAACTTCTCAGAGCTCTTGGTATCAACCCTGGTCTGCTGCCAGGTGCAAATCCCTCCCTGGAACCTGCTGCAAGGTCTGGACAGCAAGAGGTCAATGTATGTGTTTCAGCTCATTATTTTATAACGT
Organism: Alosa pseudoharengus; assembly: GCF_046254945.1. Classification (NCBI taxonomy): domain Eukaryota; kingdom Metazoa; phylum Chordata; class Actinopteri; order Clupeiformes; family Clupeidae; genus Alosa; species Alosa pseudoharengus. Next base: position 5,237,337 of record NW_027468870.1, read on the forward strand.
ATATTCGAGTCTGACGTAACCATATTCTCAGTATTTTGAGTCCATATGCACCAGCAGGCTGTGTCTGATACTCTGCTGAGTGAATTACAGCAGAAAACTGTATTCACTGTCAGCACTAAGAGCAGAATGGCCTGGAGAATGTTCTATCGCCATGACAGCAGCATAATGAGGGCTATAGCTGGGAGGGAGAGTAACGACGCGATTCTGTGCTTGTGGACTGTTGAATTATTATGCTTCCATATCATGTGGAATTGTTATATTTTTGACCTCTACACCATTACAGAGAGTTTGAATTCCGGAAATCTGAAGCAAAGCAGTAGCCTACAAACGAGCGCATTGACAGAACCACAAACGAGCACATTGAGAGAACCACAACTCGGAAGACAGAAGAAAAAAGAAAACCCAAAACAACATGAAACAGCCAAATAGCTGAACACAAGCAAATGAAATCCCTGTTCTTCTCAAAAGCAAATGAAATCCCTGTTCTACTCAAAAGCAAATGAAATCCCTGTTCTACTCAAAAGCAAATGAAATCCCTGTTCTTCTCAAAAGCAAATGAAATCCCTGTTCTACTCAAAAGCAAATGAAATCCCTGTTCTACTCAAAAGCAAATGAAATCCCTGTTCTACTCAAAAGCAAATGAAATCCCTGTTCTACTCAAAAGCCGTCCTCTGCAATTGGCTCTCTGTGTAGAGTTGACTTTTTCCCCTTTTTGCACCAGCAGTATATTCGGGAGCGAAGTGGACGCATTGATAATCCCTAAGGATTTCCAGGGCCGCCGTCTGGAATATTGATAATGGCATTTGCATGTCCATCCAGATGTTGGCGGGAGTTTGGCTGATGAATGGACAATATACCCGTCAGGAGAAGCCATTCTCATCCAGCAGGCTTATTTATGGCCCACGCACACGGCCACGCCACTAAGGGGGGCCGTCTGGCCAGCCCTGGTCTAGAGCAGCGCGGGCGTCCGCCGTCAGCCCCGCAGTTATCCGCTGGCCAGCGCAAGATGGAGAGGAGCCATTAAAAGTTGTCAAAGTTAGAGAGCAGAGTTGTCCGTCTACGTGCTCGAGAGCAGAGTTGTCCGTCTACGTGCTCGAGAGCAGAGTTGTCCGTCTACGTGCTCGAGTATTTACCGCCGTTGCGGGGGACGCGCATCGTGCACACGTGCAGGACAGCTGAAGTGTTTTGCATTGTTGCTAAAGAAGTCTGATTGGATGTTGGTGTTGACAAGACTGTTCATTTGGGATTACAAACAAAGACATACACGCACACATACACACAAACACACACACACAAACATTGACACACACACACACACACACACACAGATACAAGCACACACTCACACACAAATACATGCACACAAACACACACAAACACATGCATTAAAAAGCAAACAGTGTGGGTGGAAAAGGGAAACAGAAACAGCCGCACCAGACTCTGACACAGGATGAAAGATCACCTTGGGCACACAACGCATATCGGCACTCCAGCTCTGGCTTCAGCCCAGTCTAATTTAAACATTAGCTGCACTGCTGCAGAAGCTCTGATTCCCACAGATACCGGATAGGGAGGCCCCTGCACAAGGCATAAACAGCACTGACACGGCATTAGGCACGCAGGCGCCTGGGGACTAGCGTAAGCAGATGGAGGTCCTACAGGTCGCCTCCACCCAGGCACACAGACAAGCAGGCAGGCAGTGCGAAGGACGCCCCAATTCAGCAGTAGGGTTCGGGGGCTTGAGGGGGCTGTCTCGCCTCCTTCCTGCTTTTCCTGCGATTCATTTTCCTCTGGAGTCCGGAAAGTATTTCATGTTTTTTTTCTCTTTCTTTCTTTCTTTCAGCAGTAAAACAGTTTTGTGGAATGTGCAATTTCCAGAAGCACTGTGAGAGTTTGGGAAAAGAATGCAACCTCATTACATTCTGAAGAGGCATGTTTTACTGTCGAGTCTAACCTGGCACTGCTAACCCGCCTCTGGAGTTTGAAAAACTAGGAGGAAATTCAACAGAGCATACATGAACCACATAACATCTTACAAAAAAGGACTGTACGTGTGATTAAAGCCAGTTAAAACATTCAATTCAATCAACTGAGAAAGATCTGATCTGATTTTCTATAGCATATGCTATATAGCATGTATATCATCAACATTCATCAACAACATTGTAGAACATGTCAAACACACCCACACACACACAGACAGACATAGACACATAAACACACAAACACACATAGACCCACACACACACACACAGACATAGACACACACACACACCCCACCCACACACAAACACACAGACCCACACACACACACAAACATTTAGACACAGATGCCCACACACACACATACAAACGTACACACACACACACACAGACTGATTTGTCCTTGTCTGTGTCACAACAGCTCATTTGAAGATAATGAACTCCCAAGGTAAGCCAACTGTCAGTGGCATTAGCTGACAAAACCCTAACAACAATGCCTGACAGTTAAAGAATAAATGGCCGCCCAACGACTTCAGCTAGACGAAGGGCAGACGTGTGTGTGTGTGTGTGTGTGTGTGTGTATGGGACACACCAGTGCAAGGGGTTCAGTCGCATGCCAATCAGTGTGGCATTTGTCACACACACACACACAAACACATGGCGCACACCTCTGGCATCATGGTTCATGTGGGTGCGGAGGTAAACATGTGAACAGCACAAGAATAGAGAATAGAGGAGGGGAGAGGATAGAGGAGAGGGGAAAGGGGAGAAGAGGAGAGGAGGAGGGAGGTAAGAGAGGAGAGGAGGGTGGTAAGAGAGGAGAAGAAGAGGAAGTTGATTAGAGGAGAGGAGTGGAGGAGGAGGAGGTAAGAGAGGAGAAGAGAGGTGGCCCTGGGCAGACATCCTCATCTGTCCCCCCCCAGGATGTTAATGAGGACACAGGCACACAGCTGATGCATGCACACACTCGTTTGCACGTCACCCCCCTACACACACACACACCGAGTAGGTTTATCTCCGGCACGCGCCCAAGGCCTCTCCTCCACATCCATCACCCCCCTCCAATACCTATCGAGCTGCTGCCGTCACACCTGCAGAGGTCACGACCTCCAGGGCTCCGCCGGGGCCGCAGCAGGTTCCCTCAAAACCAGAGTCATCGCTCAACTCCTCCCCTCCCTCAACTCCTCCCCTCTCTCAACTCCTCCCCTCCCTCCCCTCCCTCAACTCCTCCCCTCCCCTCAACTCCCTAACACACACACACATACATACGCACAATCGCACATATATGCAGTCACTATCTCTAATACACACACACACACATCTCAACACAGACGCACACACCACCCACACACATGTGCTCTCTCTCTCTCTCTCTCACACACACACACACAGATCTCTGATCACCTCCCCATATGCATGCGTTCACACTCTCAATCACTAGTCCACCCACTCACCATATGCCTAACCTCAGTCCCAGCCTCCTGTGCAACCTTGTGTGCTGGGTGACTGCCTCATTTGTTACGATGATAGAGCAGCGCCTTCAGGTCTCTGAGACTTCAGGTCGCCGAGGGCACCAACTCACAGAGGGCGCCAGGGAGAGAGGACACCTTCTCTGAGCTCTGAGCTGTCGCCGTGTCTTAACACATCCAACACACTTAAAGTAAAGACATTATGATGGCACACACACACACACACACACACACAAACAAACAAACACACACAACTCAATTACATCATACTTCTTCACACACACACACACACGCACATACGTGTGTTCAAAAACACCTCACTGACCCTGGTTGCTATTTCACACAGCTAGCATTCAGGTTTTCACTGGTTGCTATTTCACACAGCTAGCATTCAGTTTTTCACTGTTTGCATTTTTTGGATGGTATACAAGTGGACAAAGTCGGTGACTATGAAAGCATCCTTTAAAAATAGCAAAACCCTGTGTTGCTTGTAGGGTTGGGCACCGAAACACGGTTCTAATATGGCACCGGTGCCGACACAAACGGTAGTAACTGCATCGAATAACAACTTGGATTTCGGTGCCTCATTTCGAGGCACCGCATATACGAGGCATCACTGCATGTCATGCGTCATCTCTAACGTCTTGCTCTGATAGCAACACATCCAGATACAGTTAGCTAACATATGATAAACACTGGATGTATAAACCAGAGGGGTGCACCACATGAGTGGACAGTGTTTGACAGCTTGGGTGAGCCCAAGTAGCTTACTTTAAAGCGATATCGCGAGCTCCTGTCAAAATCTAGCAGTGGGCCTAACTACACACAAGCAAAAGGCTATTGAAACAACATCAACAGTAGGCTAGCCTAGCCTATACGTTACACAATATCCTTGCTAATGCGCTAACTGACATTTATTTGAAATGTTATCAGCAAAGTTGTAAGGTGAAAACTTTATTTCACGGTGTGTTAAACATAATGGCATGATATTAATCTTTCATGTGCATGAGGTCCATATAGCATCACAATGAATATGAAGATCATGTTAAAAGTTAGCTGGCAAAAACAAATATGTAGGTTACATACTTGATGTCACTGAGCTGTCAAAGAGGCTACGAAACCATCTCCGTACGTTATCGCTAATTAAACTCAGCTGACTGGTGTTAGCGCATAGCCATAGTTGCTGTTAAAATGCCTACTTGGCTAGCGCTGGGAATCTTAACACTTCAACACCGACATGTAGCCTAACATGTTCAAAACTACTGCGTGTTATGGGTTAAGACATACAATTTCTTGAAGCATTTGGCAACACACTAAATTAACTGGAAAGTAGAGTCCCTGTTAGATTAGCTTGCTTGCAAATGCCGTTGTCCATGACCTGGCAGTTTTATGGCAAGCGGTTTTAACATACCTTATGGCAAACCGCCTACACTGGGTAAACTTGAAAGCAGAGCTTACCATTGTGTGTGCATGCATGGCAAGCTGTTTTAACATTTAAATGTATTATTCATAGGAGCAATGAGATATTGATAGTAAATTGAATATAACAGTTCAATTTCATGTTCAAATTTGTCTCATCAATAAAAAAAGCAATTCATGCTTTAGACCATTTTAATTAAAAATATTTTAAAAACACAGTACCGGTTCAGGCACCGTTTCGGCACCGGCACCGTTTTAAAAGTATCGATTTAGCACCGGTATCGGATAAAACCCAAACGATACCCAACCCTAGTTGCTTGAGATTGTTTAGAATGAGTTGTGTAAAAAGTTAGACCAGAGAGACCTGTCACTGTTCATTTATAGGCGCAGGTAAAGAGGCTCTCCTTCACAGTTTGTTCATTTATAGGCGCAGGTAAAGAGGCTCTCCTTCACAGTTAATTTATAGGCGCAGGTAAAGAGGCTCTCCACTGTTTGTTTATTTATAGGCACAGGTAAAGAGGCCCTCCTTCACGGTTTGTTCATAGGTGCAGGTAAAGAGGCTCTCCTTCACAGTTAATTTATATGTGACCAGGCATGGCAAAACCAGGCACATGTCTCCCCAGAGACATTTTTAGTTATTCTGAAAGTGTAGTTTCAAAGCTATCCAATGATGTCTCACTCATGGAGATCTGATAATATTTCAATAAGTTGTAGCCATTTTCAAGTATACACATCTCAAAGCTACGAGCTGAGAAATCAGGCTTTTCAATTTGACTACTTTCTCCCTCAATCCATGGGAGGGGAACACAATGGTCCTCATTTACATGACATTAAGATCAACCTTCCCCCTGTCACGGTCACTAATCTGAGCCTGCAGTGCATCATACGATGCTAATGACCCATCTAAACTATCTGTAATGGGTTACAGAACCAGCTAGTAGCAATGGATAAAGTAGTCTAAAACAAACATGAGATCACATTTGCAAACCATGTTATTTTGAATTAACACCCAGTGCAAGGCACCAGGTTGGCAATGAATTTAGCAGGTTTAGCAATGGATAAAATAGTTTAAAACGCGAACTAAACAAACATGAGATCACGTTTGCAAACCCTGTTAATTTGAATGCACACACGATGCAAGGCACCCTGCCATCAGTCAAAACAAGACATTCTCGCATTATTCAAATTAATTGCCCACCGAAACTATCTGTAATGGGTTTTGGCTAGTAGCCTATAATGCGAATAGCTAACGACAGTAGGCCTACGTTAGCTAGTAGCAATGGATAAAGTTTCTAACACACAAACTTTATCCCCGTCAAATGTAACTGTGGAAATAGCATCTGATATCTTACGATCTAGCTCCTCTGCTGCCAGACCGAGAGATTCTTCCTCGTTGTAATTATCTTCGGCTAAGGTCAGCTGTAGATTAGGGATGTTCTCCAATGTAATGCAGTCGCCTTCATCATCAGATTTAGCTCATCTGCAATCCGCTGTGCTTTGTCCATCTCCATTCCAATTGTAAACAAACAGCATGCTGGTTCAGTAAGTAGCCATCAGTGTTGCGCGGTCTGCCCGAAATTAAGCGGTTGCCCGCGGTCACCCGCGGTTATGAGTCATAAACAAAATATTTGAATGATATTCAGGTCATTTGCGGACGGGTCAGTTAAAATTAATTAAATATATATTTTCTACAAATAGGCCTACTTAGAAAATCACGAGAAGGCTAGCATCAATACAGTATAGCATCAATACAGTAAAGACAACAGTAAAGAAGCTGAAGACGCGAGTTAAAATAATAAAGACCACTTCAGGGAAAGCGATATAGGCTATGGGAAATATTGGGAAAAGTTCTTAAAGAAGATGACAGTAGTACAAGTTATGGTCTATAGGCCTACTTCTTGCGAAGCCATTTAAAAGTATGACAGCCAAAACGGGCAGCCTGCAGGAATAAATGTTATGGCACAGACTACACAGCCATATCTACCGGTATGTATAGGTTCGCGCATGCATAAAAGTTACCTTAGTTCATTGTGTTTGTGACTTTAAACAGTGGATGTGCTTTAGTAAAGCTTTGTGCTTCATTCAGCATTATAAACCAGTTCTTACGCTAACGTTTTGACCAGCAATGTATCTCTCTTGCCTACCCTGCCTCACCATTTCTGTTTTCGAAAGAAAGATGTATGTAAGATGTCCATGGCCTTTAAATCTTATCCTAGTGTTCTAATCCTTGGTGGTTGCGTGCGTGCTTGCGCTCTTACTCTCATTCTCTCTCCTGCGCAAATGTCCTGCATGCCTACTGTGTGTAGTTCTACTGCATAAAGTTTCGCAAATAAATTAGTTTGATTTACAGAAATGGCCTATACTGTCACACTGCATGCAGGCTATAACCAAAAGCACACCTTTTGTAAATAAGCGGGTCGGGTATCATTTTGTCCTAATTAATATTCGCGGTCCGAGTTGCGGTCGGCTTGATTAAAATATCGGGTGACCGCGGGCCGCTTGTGACCAAACCCGCGCAACACTGGTAGCCATGAGGTTACTTCTAGCATATAGCTGATTGGCCGACAGAACAAAAGAGCACTAATAGCCACGCCAATTCAAACGCTGGTTTACTTCCTGAAACTTAACCATTTTCAAAGACAAAATATACACCTTTAAAGCAACCAATGCAGTTATCTGAAACATGGAATTGCTTCTTTAGGACTTCAACTTGCACATTCTGCGAAAAAACGAAAATCACTAATTTTGAAAAAAAAAACTTTAAAGTTGTTTTTTCTTGACTTGCGTCTCTGCGACTTAAGCCTGGTTTTTCCATGCCTGGTCACATATGCACAGGTAAAGAGGCTCTCCCTTCACAGTTTGTTCATTTACGGGCACAGGTAAAGAGGCTCTCCTTCACAGTTCATTTATGGGCACAGGTAAAGAGGCTCTCCTTCACAGTTCACAGTGCTGTGGAGAACTAAAGGACTGTCGCTGTGTAGAGAGCTAGAATGGAAATAGTTCTGCCTCTGCTTATAAATACTGTACCTAGACAACAACAGCTCTTGTTGAGGAAATAGTTGTGTCCTGGCGGGGACCAGGAGACGGAGGAGCGGGAGGGTAATGACGGGGGAGGATGTGCGCTGTGTGCTGTCATATGCCATCCTGAGAGCGCTAGCACACATCTCTCCAGCCCAGCGCAGCTCTGATCAGCCCTGGACAAGTCATGTGGAAAATGACTTACTCCCCCTCCTTCTCTCTCCCTAGTCCCGTCCCTCATTCTCTCTCTCCCTCTCCCTCCCAGTCTTCTCTCTCTTTCCCTCTCTGCATCTATGTCCTTTATTCTATCTCTCTCTTCCACTCTCTGTCACCCCCCCCCCCTCTCTGTCTCCTGTCCTCCACCACACCCCAGCCCTTCCACCCCTGCCAGCCAAAGACTGATTCTTATCCCCTCGCCCCACAACCCGGCTTATTTACAAACCAATCCTCTTTTCACATTATTTTCTTCTCTCTCCCCCTCTGTCCCTTTTTTCTATCCCCTCCTCTCTCTCTCTGTCTCTCTGTTTCTCTCTCTTTTTCTCCTTCCCGCTGCTGCTGGTAACATCTGTGCTTGACAGCGTTTTTGCTGTGGAGTAATCAAGGGCTCTAATATCCCAGCTCTGCAGTCAGGCACACTTCCGCACGCACGCACGCACCTCCACCAAGGACGACTGATGACAGAATCCGACTCCTGGCTGCCCAGAGAGCAGCTGCCGGGTCCGCAGCAGAGCCAGGCCAAATCAACACCACATCCCAGCCAGATCAGCACCACATCAGGCCCAAATCAGCTCCACATTAGGGCCAAATCAGCTCCACATCAGGGCCAAATCAGCTCCACATCAGGGCCAGATCAGATCCTCATCAGAGCCAGATCCATTCCCAGAGCCATGCCTTCTCTGTGGGATTACCAGTGGTGGGGGTGAAGGGCTGCTGGACTGCCTGAGGTGAGCGCTGAGCCCTGGGTGAAACAGTGCGCTGAGCTCTGGGTGAATCAAGTGCGTCTGCGCGTGGAGGGAACGCTGGCGGCACATCTGAACACGTGCGTGTGTGTGTGTGCGTGGCACGCCTCGTGCTGACTTCCTCTGATAGGTGAGATGCTGAGTGAGATAAGGAGATGCCACAGGGGCTCACATACAAACCCACAGACGCATCTCAGACAGCACCGGGAGCAGGCAGGCTTTTCTTCCATGCGTGTCTCTTCACCCCTACTGCTGCTACTGCTGCTGTGATCACTGTTTTACTATTTGAACCATTGGCCTTTGAGACCCCAACACAACACAACTCAGACAATACAGACAAATGCTCATGAAACAACAAACAACAGGAGGTATATGTGAGGGACAACAGGAGCTGTATCGAGGTCAAATCTGGGCCACATTGGGTCCATATCCAGGCTGTATGTGGGCCAGACCCAGGCCACATTGGGTCCATATCCAGGCTGTATGTGGGCCAGACCCAGGCCACATTGGGTCCATATCCAGGCTGTATGTGGGCCAGACCCAGGCCGTCTCCACCTCAGCCTCTGCTGTACTCTGGGTCCCCTGAGTGGAGGAAGGAGACGCCCTGTGTGCAGCCCCATCCATAACTCTCATCGGCTGCAGGCCTGTTTAATTGCCACCATTCATCATAATTGCAGTCAGATTGCCGTAAAAGGCCACTATTGGAAATCCCCTGGGAAAAAAAAAACCTCTGTCTAATAATACTGTCTTCATGACTCCAAGTGTAAATATCTGGCTGTGGATGCCACGGTTCACGGCCTTAATTGCCTTTACACATCATTAACTTAAATCAGTGGCACACTGATAATGTCCGTGCACAAAAGAAGAGATTAGCTTTGCTTCAAAAAAGATGGGAAGGGGAAGAAAATGAGGAGAAATAATGGTGGCACCACATGTGTAAGAAAGAAAATTGTGGCTGTACTTTTCCACAGACTTGATTTTCTCATTAGCAGTTTCATTAAGAAGAGTCCGGCAATCCTGAGATTCAGTGCAGAGTTTTGTAGTAAACATTGCATTCCAATCATGAGACTCGTCAGCTTGGGGTTGGCTTAAAGCCTGCTTTAGGAAGCATCCATACAGAGTCATACTCGGTGCCGAGGAACAGGGGAGAATGCTGGAGGCCTGGGAATCTGAACCTGATTTCAGTTGTTTGGAAAAACCTTCACATTCCATGCACTGCTTCCATGAACAGTAGCTTTAAAAAAGAAATCTCTAAAAGGCAAGAAGATTTTGTGATATTGTACATGAGAGACGCTGATTCCGTTCACTCTTCGTAAGCCATTCCACTGGGAAGAGGTACAGGAACAGAGGCAAGCAGCCGTAGCTGTGTCTGGACTACATCAGTGAGCTAGGCCCTCACCTGGGAAGGTAGAGAGGCAAGTTAGCTGTGTCTGTACTACATCAGTGAGCTAGGCCCTCACCTGGGAAGGTAGAGAGGCAAGTTATCTGTGTCTGGAATAATCAGGTGCAGAGGCAAGTTATCTGTGTCTGGACTACGTCAGTGCACTAGGCTCTCACCTGGGCAGGTGCAGATCTACTTCAGCACAATGTAACGCATTCTTTTCCATCTGAGAGGGACTTTAAGGGGTAATTTATGCAGATTAGCATAATTATATGTATAATAGATGTACATCTATTTTATATAGAGACAATTTCAGAACTGATTATCGCATAGAAACAGATTAAGAGTAGTTTGGGGAGTCTGCTTTAAAAATAAATAAATCCTATATGCATGAATACACATTAAGGGATGTTGTGTCTTTTTGTGGGGCAATGAAGCTGGATATTAGGGTATTTTAAGGACTTTTGAGGGCATTCTGGTCCTGACTGCAGAATGAGCTCCTCTTGAGCTAATGCCTCCGTCTTAGTGAATTAATGAGCTCATGGGCATCCTCCCTTTTAGCTCTCAGTGTCTTGGAAGGATATTGAAAGTAGCACAATAAGACTGAAACCCACACAAACGCAGTCGCTAATGAGGAGTCCAAGAGCGTCTCCGACATGCAAATGCACCTGGTGTCCAAAATACTCTGTTTGACATATTTGCTTTGTTACACCTGCTTCCTGTCAACAGCGAACATTGTGAATAATAATCGACGGGATCTGATTATGTCCCCTTCTGCAACCTTCACTGCTGTTCAAGAGCACTTTTAAGGGGATATGCACCCAAAAAACAAATCTTATTCCACTCATTATAGCTGTAGCTTTTACTAATTTTGTTCATTTTTGACACTTAAAATAATAAGGTCACCAAACTTACAATGTCCACAGACGTCACCTTCCACCTTTGCTTTCCAGAAGAAGTTGAAAATGGAAAAGAGCAGATTCATTTGTGACACGCGCCATAAAGTGCCATAAAGCGCCATAAAGCCTAGAGCAAGGTGTTCAGTGTCATGAAGAGCTGATCTATTTACAACACACGCCATTAACCCTAGAGCAAGGTGTTCAGTGTCATGAAGAGCTGATCTATTTACGACCCACGCCATTAAAAGGAAAATTCCGGGTTTTAGCACTTTAAGGCCCTTTTCTGGTTTGTTTTGGATGAACTAGAGTGGTGGACACCGAAATTTTGACGATTGGTCCTGTCTCGACTTTTCTGACTCGTTTTGAATCTTTCGCTTTGACTTCTCAGGGTGGCTGGCAATAAGCATACTGTAGTAGGCTACTCAAACATGTCCTAAAACAACCCTTAACGTTCGTTTTCAAAACTGTGCAACTCACCGAGTGGTTAGTGGTGTTCGTTGATTATTAAAAACAAATATATCGGCGCAATGTATGATTTCCAGCCGTCATATTTGCTAGGCCTATTGTGGAACTATTTATTCAGACACCTCACAACCGCGTATAAACCTGAAGCATAGACGGTGGGGCAGTAATATCAACGTGCAATGAGTCTTCCAACAGAAATCAATGGGATTTTACAAAATGGCAAATAAAAGACGACAGAAACTGTATTTCGCTATGCTACTTGTTTTGGAACATCAACGAACACCACTAACCACTCGGTGAGTTGCACAGTTTTGAAAACTAACGTTAAGGGTTGTTTTAGGACATGTTTGAGTAGCCTACTACAGTATGCCCATTGCCAGCCACCCTGAGAAGTCAAAGGCGATTCAAAACGAGTCAGAAAAGTCGAGACAGGACCAATTGTCAAAATTTCGGTGTCCACCACTCTATCTAGTTCATCCAAAACAAACCAGAAAAGGGCCTTAAAGTGCTAAAAACCGGAATCTATTTACGACACACGCTATTAACCCTAGACCAAGCTGTTCTGTGTCA
>NW_027468870.1:5259499-5276999 GCF_046254945.1 Alosa pseudoharengus
GTGAAGGGAGAGTTGAACTGCGTGTGTGTGTGTGTGTGCAGGGAGAGTTGAACTGCGCGTGTGTGTGCAGAGAGAGTTGAACTGTGTGTGTGTGTGCAGGGAGAGTTGAACTACGTGTGTGTGTGTGTGTGCAGGGAGAGTTGAACTGCGCGTGTGTGTGTGCAGGGAGAGTAGAACTGTGTGTGTGTGTGCAGGGAGAGTTGAACTGCGTGAGTGTGTGCAGGGAGAGTAGAATTTGTCTGAATTTGTCAGTGGTTTGAAAATAGCAATTTATTTTGACGTGGCTGTATGCCCGCTGCAGCAGTAAAGCATTTTGTTGCTAATGCAAATAACGGTCCAGCTCAAAACTCCTCCGATTAACGTAATTTTGCTCCCAAACCAAAGTTTGAACCCTTTATCAACCTTATCAACCACCTTAACTTTTAATCTTGCATCTGTTTTACTTTGATTATTTCAACTTCACACACTCATGAAGCTAACCAGGCTAACATATCGCTACTTGTTATATACAGTATATCATGAAGCTAACCAGGCTAACATATCCCTACTTGTTATATACAGTATATCATGAAGCTAACCAGGCTAACATATCCCTACTTGTTGTATACAGTATCATGAAGCTAACCAGGCTAACATATCCCTGCTTGTTATATAGAGTATATCATGAAGCTAACCAGGCTAACATATCCCTACTTGTTGTATACAGTATCATGAAGCTAACCAGGCTAACATATCCCTACTTGTTATATACAGTATATCATGAAGCTAACCAGGCTAACATATCCCTACTTGTTATATACAGTATATCATGAAGCTAACCAGGCATACATATCCCTACTTGTTATATATATAACAAGTAGTCCACCTCTCGGTTCTCTCCCGCTGATTGTGGTGTCCTCCGTTGGTTCCACCTCTCGGTTCTCTCTAGCTGATTATGGTGTCCCGCCCTGAGTCCACCTCTGTTTCTTCTATCTTTATATATTTTAACCCCTAGTTTTGGTCTGTCTCTTGCTGTTTCATTGTTTGAGTATCACAAGCTCAGGCTTTAAACTGTTTGGAAGCGTCATGGTAGTAAGACAGTCCCAGAACACTACTGGGTTCCAAGGGAATGGACGGTGCTGTGACCCATGCCTGAGCCAGCTAATCACGGCAACAGATTGGATCTGCTCATAGTATTTTACACATTGATTTTCAGTAATTATTTTGCTCAACAGGTGTCTTCTTCAAGGTCAGTGGCACTTCTACCTAGTCATGCAAGATGAGAATTTCCACACACACACACACACACACACACACACACACACACTCACACACTTCAAGGCCATCAAGGCTAAATGGTAATTTATAAAATGACCTGAGAGAAACAGAGAGAGAGAGAGAGAAAGTGGGGGCGAGAGAGAGACAGTCAAGGAGGGAGATAGAAACAAAGAGAGAAACTGAGAGAGAGAGAGAGTGCAAGAGAGAAACAGAAAAAGGGAGGGAGAGAGAGAGAGTGCGAGAGAACGAGGGAGAGAAACAGAGAGAGCGAGGGAGAGAGAGTGCGAGAGAAAAACAGAAAGAGGGAGGGAGAGAGAGAGTGCGAGAGAACGAGGGAGAGAGGGAGGGAGGGAGAGTGTGACATGCAATCTCTGTGTAGACACATTGGGATGTGAAATTATGTCTATACTGTTGGTTGGTGTGCACTGTAAAAAAAAATGCCCTTGGAGTTATCTTAACTTCTATTCTTTTGTCAAGTTGTCTCACCATGTTGTTCAAATAACTTAGAAATCTGTGCTATTGCCTGTAAACTAGTGGCACAGTTGATAAATAATAGTATTTGTTGTTATTTGTATTTGTGACAGTATATGCTGGTTGGTGTAGTATACATGCTGATTTCCCCTGGTTTGATGTTGACATTGATATCAAACCATTAACTCATTAATGTTTGGCCTGCGGCTTATCATGCTCTTAACATAATAGCACACTTATGTCATTACCCATAATGCATTATTTTGTCATGTGTTATATAATTGATGGTCTGTATAATTTGCACTTATACACATGTGCCATGTATCTACTAAGCAGTGTGTATTCAAACCATTTCCCCTTGATCTAATCCTAATATGTGAACAGTGCAGTATGATCTGAATAATATGTCAACAGGGTACCAGTGCTCTCTTGGGACTACTCCAATAATCTCCATAGTGCAGTTCACTGGGTGCTTGGGACTACTCCAATAATCTCCATAGTGCAGTTCACTGGGAGCTTGGGACTACTCCAATAATCTCCATAGTGCAGTTCACTGTGTGCTTGACTAGTATCACTATCACTGAGTAATCATTCTATATTGTTTTTTTATTTTTTTATTTTTTTAAACTATTGCCCCTTTCTGCTTTTATGTACTATTATCTTGTGTATTTTATATATATTTGTTTTTATTCTTTACTTTTAAAATATTCTTTGACCTTCTATGCTTTTAATAGCTATTCTTGTTTGCTTTTGTTTATGTAAAGTGCATTGAATGACCTCTGTGTATGAAATGCTGTATATAAATAAGCTTGACTTGACTTGACTGGTTGCTGACATTATTACAAAAGGTAAACCTCTAATTAATAGTGTGCTCATGATGTTCTCTCTATGAGCCCTCTGTAGGCTAAAGTTTGACTCAAACACAATCAAAACAGCATTTCCACGCTGATGGATTGGTGTGTTGTTTAAAAATCAAGTAGTCACACCCTCGCATCGATCTGAAGCCATTTTCCTCTTTGTCAAGAGCAGTGGTCCTAGCACAGCAGCATTAGCATTCCCACTCTGCATTCGCTAATTAGGAAGCAAACCAAAAAAAAAAAAAAACTAGCAAAAAAAGAGACACATCCAGTAACTTAATTTCACACGAGCCGCTGTGAACGCTGTGCTGTGGCGCTAATTTCTGTAAATATTTGACTGGCTAATCTCCCCCTCTCTCGTCTTTAATTATTCAACTCGTTTATGCATTTAGCCCCGCAATTAGCCGCAGGAGCTTCACGCGCTGCAGTGGAAGATGGCCCACTTCAAGCACACACACACACACACACACACACACACACACACACACACACACACACACACACCTCATTAGTTAGTACAAAGTGTCAAGATATTTTACAGTGCTAGCCAAATTTTCATTTAACACAAACAACCGTCTAACTAAAGAGCTGAAGTGCACTGGGACAGGCATCCTGACAGACAGATACAAATGAATATGTACTCACCTACAGTGCAGTGCATTATTAACAGATTTTACTTCCAAAACCCATAAATACTGTACTTATGCCTATGCAGACACACACACACACACACACAGGTTCATATGTATACACACACACACACTAGTGATGGGGACGAGACCGCCTATGCCGAGTCTGAGACAAGACCGAGTCTTTGAAGGGTCGAGACCGAGTCGAGACCGAGTCCGTTGGTTTTCAAATACAGTCGAGTCCGAGTCAAGACAGAGTCTTTGAGGAAGCAAGTCCGAGTCGAGACCGAGTCCTTTAGGAGTCGAGACCAAGACCATAAAAACATGTCAGTTTTCATATTCATGATTTAATATCACCCCAATTAATAATCAACAGTTAGGCCCAGGCTTGGAATTTCACCATTTTAGGGGCAAGGCCACTTGGCCTTCAGTTGGGCATATTTGGTGGGGGGCACAAAGGCCACATGTCAGGGCACCAAGGCCAAAGTTAACTATACAGTAGTAGGCTATAAAAAAAGTATAAAAGTTGTATAGCCTATTCACAGCAGTAGACCTGAATCACTGTATGAAACATTACAAAAACATGAAACATGACATATTACATAGAACTGTAAATCATCTGATCATCTAATATTTAGATGTCTAGGCAATATTTAATATTTATATTTATTTTATATTTGGCCTGTTGTGGAATCATGTATTGAACAATTTAAGCACAGCTCAGCTTTAAGAAACTGATGCAACCTAGATGCATGCTTATTTTTATCATTAAGACTCCTTTCACAAACTCTTACTCAGCTGTATATCCTCTGATTTTATTATTTACCTATATCTAGGCAATATTTGTAACATTTATTTTGTATTTGGCCTGTTATGAAATCATGAAGAACGATTTTAAACACATTTTGAAACCTAAAGACCAAAGTTGGAGACATGAATGTAGACCTTGCTGCAGATTACATTTTTAATTTAACCGGAATACTCTGGAACGGCTTACTGTACAGGGGACTGCTTTACACCTTTGTGTTCGGTAAGGTCTGCTGTTTATTCTGATATGGTTTGTCATGTGTTGAACTAAGGGTTCGTCAAGTATTCCACCCAGATGAATGGGTAGGGAGATGGGTGTAGCACCTTATGTAGACGTTATGATTAAATGTAATTATATTATTTACTTTTCTCGCGAACCGTTCACCACAGCAATTAGCGGCTAACATTGTTTAAAAGCTGAGAAAAAGCTCTTTCATGTGATTTGATACATGTGCCTGTGTGATGAGTAGGCTTAGCGATTGCGAGTATTTCAACTGAGAAGAATGGGTGAATTTGGACCCACTGTGTAAGACTGAATTAGTTTGCGCTGTGATGCTAAGATTATTTTGACAGGCTATAGGCTAAATAAAAATCGCTATTAAACTGACGCAAAGCAGAATATTGAAAGAAGGGGGCACCAAGGCCAACAAGGGGCAAAGACGTGGCCGCCGTGAAATTTCATTTTGATTTTTTTTTTTTATATGAACATAAAAAAATGCGTTGGTCTCGAGGACTCGGTCTGAAATTACGAGTCCTTCTCCTCCCACTGTGGTCCGAGACCGAGTCAAGACCGAGTCTTTGAAGGAACAAGTCCGAGTCGAGTCCGAGAAAGCAGAAATCGGTCTCGAAACCGGACTCGAGTCCGAGACCGGACTTGAGTACTACATCACTGACACACACACACACACACGCGCGCACACACACACACACACACTCACACATTCAAACGCATGCACATACATTCTGTACACGCACACAGACACACACACCATGCCACCCAAGGTAGCTGAGGAGCAAGAGTGTTGGTAAGTGTGTGGGGGAGCCAGCTCACTGACATCTGTGGCTGAGTGGGACTAGCGGGGAAATAATGAGTTTTCCCTCCCAGACAAAACCCAGCCGCTTCCCATCACACTGTCAGCCTGGATCTGGAGCGGTGAACACCGCGGCCATGACAGCCAGCCCGAACAGAGCACTAACTGACCCTTCCCAAAGAATGCCAGTACTCTCTCACCACAATGGACCGAGTATATGGTCAGTTAACATGTTATTTGTGACTCAATTACATTTATATTTACATTTTATTTATTTACTCTCTCACTACAATAAGCAGTCACAAGAGCAGTTCAGCTGACCACAAGAGCAGTTCAGCTGACCACATACTGTACATAACAACATATTTAATTACCTGACCATATACATAACATCATATTTACTTGACCATATACATAACAACATATTTACCTGACCATATACATAACAACATATTAACCTGACCATATACATAACAACATATTTACCTGACCATATACATAACAACATATTTACCTGTTACTGATTTATACTCATATGTACATGTTATTATGACCGCCGCGCAGCGAATTCTGACTAAATAGGTTTAGTCAGAATTGTTTTTTTTTTTTTTTTGTTTTTTTTTTCGCATGCCCAAATTTCCGTCAATGAGTCCCGGGACACTGAAAGACCGGGGTACACGAAACTTGGTGGGCATGTAACCCCACATGGATAGCATGGAACCATCATTTTTCGTTTTGATCTGTAGCCCCCCCGCTGGACTGGACCCCCCGAAAGGAGGGTAGGGCAGACACAGTTTTCTGTGAATATCTCGAAAACCGTAGGGTTTAGTACAGGGGTGGGCAACTAATTTCCCCAAGGGGCCACAACTGGGACTGTTGAGGAGGGCCGGACCCAAAATACCAAACTCAAGTCTGAACTCAATTCTGTCCAATTCTATTCTGTTCTTGTATAACATTAAGTAAATCATATGGTTTTGTTTACTACTCGTAAGAACAGATGAAAATGTGAGGGAGACCAAGGAAAAACAGCAATAGGTTATTTAATCTATGTCCAGTATTTAATCCTCATTCTCGAAAATGATTTTTTGACATTGGCATTTTTTTTTTTCAGTTTTCAAAGACTGATATAAAAAAGTACTACAATATCTATATAACTAGATGTACCGCAGAGCGGTACAAAATATGACCGCCGCCCAGTCCAGCTCATTTTTTCCACAAAAAGAAATCACGCTGAAAGGCCTATATGATTCTAACTGTCTCACTAAATTGCATTATCCACACTCAATTCTCACTGGTATCTGCTAGACAACAAGTACCAAAACATGATTAGTTCATAGATTTCACATGTAAAATTCATTTTATACAACCCCACCTCCATCTTGCCTGTTTATAATTCTGAGAAATTCTTGATTGTTTGTGTTATGTTTATGTTATGTGTGTGTGTGTGTGTGTGAGTGTGTGTGTGTGTGTGTGTGTGCGTGCGTGCTTGTGTTTGTGCCTGCGTATGTGCCTGTGCATGCAAGCGTACATATGTCTACTGTGTGAGTATGTGTCATACGTATGATTACTGTGAATGTATGTGTGTGTGTGTGTGTATCTGTGCACATGTGTGCACATGAAATGGGTTAACATGACCCCTGGAGGCAAACATACAGAAAAAATGGTCATCCTAGGCCCTACAGTTCTCAAGATATTCACAGAGAACTGTGTCTGCCCTACCCTCCTTTCGGGGGGTCCAGTCCAGCGGGGGGGCTACAGATCAAAACGAAAAATGACGGTTCCATGCTATCCATGTGGGGGTACATGCCCACCAAGTTTTGTGTACCCCGGTCTTTCAGTGTCCCGGGAATCCTTGTTGGTGTACGTCACTAAATGTACACATAAATTATTTTATTGTAAGGCCCCCCATGAACGAAAGTACACAAAACTTGGCATGCATTCGGAGGGTGTCATAATGATCGATCCTACACTTTTAATTTCGTGCAGTTTTGACCTTGTCAGCCAGAGATATTGTGATGAAAACACCTAATTTTTTGCTTTTTCATTTTTAACTAGGTGGCGCTATACATAAAATAAGTGGTAATGGGATGGGTTGACATGGCCCCTTAAGACCAACATACATAAAAAAGGTGGACCTCCTAGGCCCTACGGTTATCGAGATATTCACAGAAAACTGTCTCCGGCCACCTACAGGCCAGTTGGTGTATAGTAACATAAATGAATTTATTGTGTGGCCCCCCATGAACGGAATTCCACGAAACTTGGCGTGCATACAGAGGGTGTCATAATGATCCTACACTTCCAATTTTGTACAGTTTTGACTTTGTTAGGTCACAGATACCTTCAATTACAACACCTCATTTTTACTTTTTTGTGTTTAACTAGGTGGCGCTATACATGAAATGAGTGGTTATGGAATGGGTTGACATGGCCCCTTGAGATCAACATACAAAAAAAAAATGGTCCTCCTAAACCCTACGGTTTTCGAGATATTCACAGAAAACTGTGTCTGCCCTACCCTCCTTTCGGGGGGTCCAGTCCAGCAGGGGGGCTACAGATCAAAACGAAAAACGATGGTTCCATGCTATCCATGTGGGGTTACATGCCCACCAAGTTTCGTGTACCCCGGTCTTTCAGTGTCCCGGGAATCATTGACAGAAATTTGGGCATGCGAAAAAGAAAAAAAAAAAAAAAAAAAAAAAAAAAATCTGACTAAACCTTCGCTGCGCGGCGGTCATAATTAGGCTAGGCCATGAAAATGTGAAGGAGTCAGTACAACCATAGGCCTGTGCCACCATTTCATCAACACTCAGCAATATTTCATCATTAAATCATTACCATCATTAAATTAACGCAGAATTAGACTATGAAAATGTGGAGCAGACAATAGTAGGCTGTCATTAGTTAATCAACATGCACAAAGAAAACTATTTTTAAAATGTAGGCTATGTTTTTGCTTTAACTTTATGCACAAAACTGTGATTGGTCAACTCGCCCTGTGTGTTGAGCTGGCTGCTTCAAGCAACCTGTGGGTAGTAGCATCATACTAGTTCGCTAACATAAGCTTTGCAAATAAACTCAGACATATTTTGGTTACAGTGACGGGGTTATCCGAATGTAAACTGTCTATCTGCCAGTAACGTTTTGAAATGAACACTGTATTGCCAACAAACAGCAGGAGTTCGTTCTGACAACCTTTGCGGTGGTGTGCGACGCAGACATAAGAGACACAAAACTTTGAAAGGTTTACGCCGACTTAAAGGCAACTGCATTGTGTCGACGCAGAAGCATAAATTCTATTTACCAGCACATCAGTGAGGGTGTTTACATCGTATGCATCCACGCACAAATGTATGTGCATACAAATAGCAGTCGCTTTCAAAATAAAAGCAACGATATTGATTTGTGTGCATTATCTCTATGCTAGGCTCTTGAATTGTTCTTTCACGGACCTTACGCGGGCCGGTCAGGGAAAGCCCACGGGCCGGATGTGGCCCGCGGGCCGTATGTTGCCCATGTATGGTTTAGTAGGACCATTTTTTTTTTGTATGTTGATCTCAAGGGGCCATGTCAACCCATTCCATAACCACTCATTTCATGTATAGCGCCACCTAGTTAAACACAAAAAAGTAAAAATGAGGTGTTGTAATCACAGTTATCTGTGCCTAACATAGTCAAAACTGCACGAAATTGGAAGTGTAGGATCATTATGACACCCTCCGAATGCATGCCAAGTTTTGTGTACTTTCGTTCATGGGGGGCCTTACAATAAAATAATTTATGTGTTCATTTAGTGACGTACACCAACAAGGATTCCCGGGACACTGAAAGACCGGGGTACACAAAACTTGGTGGGCATGTACCCCCACATGGATAGCATGGAACTGTCATTTTTCGTTTTGATCTGTAGCCCCCCCGCTGGACTGGACCCCCCGAAAGGAGGGTAGGGCAGACACAGTTCTCTGTGAATATCTTGAGAACTGTAGGGCCTAGGATGACCATTTTTTTCCGTATGTTTGCCTCCAGGGGTCATGTTAACCCATTTCATGTGCACACATGTGCACAAACAGATACACACACACACACACACACATACATTCACAGTAATCATACGTATGACACATACTCACACAGTAGACATATGTACGCTTGCATGCACATACGCAGGCACACACACAAGCAGACACACACACTCACACACACACACACCCACACACATAACATAAACATAACACAAACAATCAAGAATTTCTCAGAATTATGAACAGGCAAGATGGAGGTGGGGTTGTATAAAATTAATTTTACATGTGAAATCTATGAACTAATCATGTTTTGGTACTTGTTGTCTAGCAGATACCAAGAATTGAGTGTCGATAATGCAATTTAGTGAGACAGTTAGAATCATATAGGCCTTTCAGCGTGATTTCTTTTTGTGGAAAAAATGTGCTGGACTGGGCGGCGGTCATATTTTGTACCGCTCTGCGGTACATCTAGTTAATTCAGCAGCCGTACTGATCCAAAGGGACTCAAATTGCAGTTCACATATAGGAACGTCACTTATTACCAACCGTCCCCTATTTCCAACCTCTTACGTGTATGTGTCACTTAATATTCATTTCTATACAAATCAAGACAGCGGATTCCTAAAGAAACGTAAGCACCCACACCATAAGTTTATCTAAATTAGCTATGTGCCAGAAATTAAATTTTACCGTGACTCCAAGAGCTTTAAACATAGGCTGCGTGTACAAATCCGCTTGGAGCTCCACCCGTCAAGCAATATTAACCTAATAGAAACCTAATTCCAGTATCATTCTGAGATGGATTCAGATGATGATGTGGGAGGGCTGAGATGACCCTCAGGTGACCCTCTGCCTTGCCTCTGCCTTGCCTCTGTCTGATTTAAAGCATATCAGACCAATACATATATTTTTTTTAATTTTATTTATGTGAGTGAACACACACACAGAGACATATACCCGATTACAATAATCGTTTTCCTCTCAGTAGGATGGAGGGGTAATAATATGATTCATTAACAAATGTGCATCTTTATCAGCATCTGTGGTCCACGAGTAACATACTCATGACCTTTATGGTTTAAACACTTTGTCCCACCTGTTGGGCAACAGCAGCCCCCGTTCTGGCCTCCTACTGGCTGAGTTCTGGCCTCCTACTGGCTGAGTTCTGGCCTCCTACTGGTTGGGTTCTGGCCTCCTACTGGTTGGGTTCTGGCCTCCTACTGGTTGGGTTCTGGCCTGATTCTGGCTGAGTTTTGACCTCCTACTGGCTGAGTGCTGGCCTGATTCTGGCTCAGATACACAGCTGCTGCGCTGCACTGTAGCCAACCTCGCCTGCTGCTCCTGTGAAGGATTCCCAACACGGCAACATTGAGTGCTGTTTTGTATTGTGCTGGAGTTCCACACAGATGAGAGACCTTGCAGCAGCAATGTGGAAATGAGTTATGAAATGAAGGCTTTACATCTTTACATGAGGCCAAGTACAGAGAAAGGGGGGGGGGGGGGAGCTTCTCCGAACAGAGCACTCTTGCTCAGTAGCGTCTTCCAGAAAGACTCCTGGTCAATAATAAGCCATTTCAGTACTCTCTCCCATAGTGCTCTGGTAGACACTGCGCTACAAATCAAAAGCACTTTTGTTTGCAGAGCAGTTACTGTATATGAGGACAGTTCAAAAGATTGTTTTTTTTTCTTCTAGTCATCTTAATCATGGCCCTTCCATGCCCAGCATCCTTTGTGAAAAACAAAAGCCATGTGAACTACGCATGAACCCTCACGTGCCCCCCCACCCCCCCAGCCCAGCAGAACCTTTGAACTCAGACAGTAGAGCGCACACTCGTGAAACCATGATCAAGAGCGAAAAGGCTGTCTACTGGACTCAGGCCCGCAGCTGGGAGCAGAAGGAGAAGAGAGAAGATGGGAAGAGAAGAGGAGGTTGGGGGAGGAGAGAGAAGAGAAGAAGAGGTTTGGGGAGGAGAGGAGAGGAGGAAGAGAAGGAGGGGGCGGAGAAAGAGACAAAGAGGTTTGTGTGTGTGTGTGGGGGGGGGGGGGGGTGAGATGCAGGAGAACATAAAAAAATAAAAATGAGATGAAGAGGGAGTCGTGGGGGTAGGGGGCATGGAGGATTGTAGGGGCGAGATGTGGGGGAGGGGGGGGGGGGAGTCGTGGGGGTGTGGCGAGATGTGGGGGATTGTGTGTGTGTGGGGGGAGTCGTGGGGGTGTGTGTGTGTGGGGGGGGGGGGTTAAAGATAAAGGAGAAAAACAAGAATCTAAAGGAAGAGGAGGAGCAGACACAAAACTAGAATCAGAAAACAACATGAAACAGAAAGAAAAGGAAGGAGAAAGAAAGAAAGAGTGAAAGTGTAGTGTGATAAAGAGACAGAAAAGGGGAAGTGAGAAAGCAAGTGGGGGGGTGAATGGGAGAGAGAGAGAAAGAGAGAGATAGAGAGAGAGAAAGATGGAAGTAAAAAGAGAGAGATAGAGTGAGAGACTGAGAGAGAGAGAGAGAGATGGTAGGAGGATGACGGTGATTAGCGTCCACTCCCCTCTCTCATCCTCGGGCTCTGTAGTTGAGTGGACACTCCCCTCTCTCATCCTCGGGCTCTGTAGTTGAGTGGACAGCGTGGCAAGCCTCTCGGGGTCTCTGTTATCTCTCACACGCCGTTCTGCTCCACTGAGCTCCAACCAATTAGAACAGCCTCTTTATCTGCTCCCACACAGATGAGTCAGGCAGGACGCTGGGCTGGGAGTCCACCGCCACACGCCCGCCGTCCTGCATCCGCTACCCACACCCCCCACACCCTCCCCCTCGCCCACACTGACCAGGGCGTCCACAGCAGCATGATGCCTCTTATCAACTATCCACCAACTCCATCAACTCAAAGTTATCTTTAACCTCAAACGGTGAATAATGGTGAATAATAAAGGGTTCATCTATAACCCATCAGTAACTAGATGTACCGCAGAGCGGTACAAAATATGACCGCCGCCCAGTCCAGCACATTTTTTCCACAAAAATAAATCACGCTGAAAGGCCTATATGATTCTAACTGTCTCACTAAATTGCATTATCCACACGTACTCCATTCTCACTGATATCTGCTAGACAACAAGTACCAAAACATGATTAGTTCATAGATTTCACATGTAAAATTCATTTTATACAACCCCACCTCCATCTTGCCTGTTCATAATTCTGAGAAATTCTTGAATTGTGTGCATGTGTGCATGTTCATGTTTATGTTGTGTGTGTGTGCGTGTGCGTGTGCGTGTGCGTGCGCTTGTGTGTGTGCCTGCGTATGTTCTCAAGATATTCACAGAGAACTGTGTCTGCCCTACCCTCCTTTCGGGGGTCCAGTCCAGCGGGGGGGCTACAGATCAAAACGAAAAACGACAGTTCCATGCTATCCATGTGGGGTTACATGCCCACCAAGTTTTGTGTACCCCGGTCTTTCAGTGTCCCGGGAATCATTGTTGGTGTACGTCACTAAATGTACACATAAATTATTTTATTGTAAGGCCCCCCATGAACGAAAGTACACAAAACTTGGCATGCATTCGGAGGGTGTCATAATGATCCTACACTTTTAATTTTGTGCAGTTTTGACCTTGTCAGCCAGAGATATTGTGATGAAAACACCTAATTTTTTTGCTTTTTAATTTTTAACTAGGTGGCGCTATACATGAAATAAGTGGTAATGGGATGGGTTGACATGCCCCGTTAAGACCAACATACATAAAAAAGGTGGACCTCCTAGGCCCTACGGTTCTCGAGATATTCACAGAAAACTGTCTCCGGCCACCTACAGGCCAGTTGGTGTATGGTAACATAAATTAATTTATTGTGTGGCCCCCCATGAACGGAATTCCACAAAATTTGGCGTGCATTCAGAGGGTGTCATAATGATCATACACTTCCAATTTCGTGCAGTTTTGACTATGTTAGGTCACAGATACCTTCAATTACAACACCTCATTTTTACTTTTTTGTGTTTAACTAGGTGGCGCTATACATGAAATGAGTGGTTATGGAATGGGTTGACATGGCCCCTTGAGATCAACATACAAAAAAAATTGTCCTCCTAAACCCTACGGTTCTCGAGATATTCACAGAAAACTGTGTCTGCCCTACCCTCCTTTCGGGGGGTCCAGTCCAGCGGGGGGGCTACAGATCAAAACGAAAAACGACAGTTCCATGCTATCCATGTGGGTTACATGCCCACCAAGTTTCGTGTACCCCGGTCTTTCAGTGTCCCGGGAATCATTGACGGAAATTTGGGCATGCGAAAAAGAAAAAAAAATCAACTCGTTTGATCTGTAGCCCCCTTCTGGCCTCCTACTGGTTGGGTTCGCTGCGCGGCGGTCATAATAAAGGGTTCTTTGTGGAATGGTGGTGAAACCCTTTAACTGCTAGGTCTTGACCAGCTGGTGTTTTCATGAGGATGGACAGGACTGGACCATAGCCTGATTTGATGCTCATCTCCTGGGTGTAAGCTCAGAACCTCTGACCAGGGTTGGGTCAGATTACTTTGAAATGTAATCCATTACTGACTACAAATTATATGGCAATTTTTGTAATCAGTAACGTAATCAGTTGGATTACAAAAACATGTAACGTAATCTGATTACTTTAGGATTACTTCAATAAATATGCCCATTAAGTAAAAGACACCACCACAGAATTGATGAAATAATTATTATTCTATTTTTCTCCACTCTTCTCCAAACATGCACAACTCAATTTAACCTTTATAAGGGCACACCTGGACAAAGAATTTAGCTTTTGCTGGATTTTTGTGACCCAGGGACATGGTCTGAGATTGGCATAAAAAAGGGAAGCATTAAACCCAAATGACACCATGTCCATTTCAATTGTGGGGGTGAGAAAATTATTATTTTGGGATGTTTTTCAACCAGGGGGACCTGGTGACTTTCTCAAAGTAAACAGTAACACTAAAACAAGAGGCTACATTAAGATTAGGAGGAAAAAGTGTGCCGAGAGACCTGCCCCAATAGTATGTAAGTTAGTAAGTAAGTATATCTTTTGATCCCGTGAGGGACATTTTGGCAAAGGTGCAGTCTATAATCATTGTGGAGACATGAAGAGGCTTGGTGGGTATTATATGAACCATTTTGAGAGCTGAGGTGGTAAATAAAGATGTTTCCAGTGATTGTTTAAAAAGGGTGTGAATAATTTTGAACACTTTTTTTATTCCATGCTTTAACCACATTGTCTTGCAACCTTTTGCCATGTGCAAGTGCCATTTTAAGTAAGAACAAACATATTGGTCAAGAAAAAATCAATACTTGCCAGGGGTATGAATAATTTTGTTCTCAACTATATCTTAAAAAAGTCTAAAAAGTGAACATCTGAATGAACTGCTTGTCAAATTAAAAGATAGCTAGGCTATCATACAAAAGTTGCATTGTTTGCATGATAAAATGTAATCAGGTAATCCCCAACAATGAATCTGGGATGATTATAGTTACTTGATTTTTGTAATCTGATTACGTAATCCAGATTACATGTAATCCGTTACTACCCAACCCTGCCTCTGACATCATAAGAACTTTCTTTAGCTACAGGTAGCTGAGTTACTATAGACTACATGACACCTTACGTTCTCAGTGACAGACTTTGAAAGCCTTCAGGCTCCGTGCCATAAACAGACCATCTTCATTTTATGTCAAGCTGACATCTCTGTCACAGGTCATGCAGGGAGGGGTTTAGCATGTGCTCTGATATTGCACTATCCCCACCCTTTCAACTGTATATTGCACTATCCCCACCCTTTCAACTGTATATTGCACTATCCCCAGCCTTTCAACTGTATATTGCATTATCCCCACCCTTTCAACTGTATATTGCATTATCCCCACCCTTTCAACTGTATATTGCATCTTGCTTGTGTCTGTTGAGGGGTCCATGACCATGGCACCCTTGACAGGGACAACAAGGAAGCAATCATCGTCAACTGCACTACCATATACCACCCATAGTGTCTATTTATTTATTTGCAACTGCACTACCATATACCACCCATAGTGTCTATTTATTTATTTGCAAATGTACATGCTGTATTTATTCTCATACATAGACATAATATTCTACTGCCTTCATTCTATTCTTACTATTCTGTTTTTATTAGTTTTACTCCTTTATGTTTTTATTTTTTATCCTTATATGTTAAGTGACTATAAGTGAAATACTTCAACTGTCCCTCTCACTACGCATGAGGAATGCTGAAAAGAGACCCTTGGGGAGACTTTGGCTGCTTTTATACCCGACTCATTTAGAGCAGTTGAAGGTGATTCCTTTGGGGATAAGTTTACACAACAATCACACTCTGTTACAGACGGAAAAATAGATGTGCCTAGAGTAGGTGCTCTCTACACACGTCCAATCACACCCTGTTACGGACGGAAAACGAGATGTGCCTAGAGTAAGTGCTCTCCACACATGTCCAATCGAACTTTAGAGTGGAATGTTATGTCTGGAACATCTTGTTAAATTATCTGACCAATGCGAGAGTATTTAATAGCGCGTGGAGTTTTGTTCTGCTCTAAATGCTGCCATGTGAACAAAAAACAAACCAAGGGCCAAGCTCAAAATCTGCCTCAAATCAGCCAGTGATCTGAAATAAAAGAGACAGAAAAGTGTCCCCTTTTTGTCAACCGGGTGATGTAGAAAAACACGCACGCTTGATGTAGAAAAACACGCACGCTTGATGTAGAAAAACACGCACGCTTGATGTAGAAAAACACACACGCTTGATGTAGAAAAACACGCACGCTTGATGTAGAAAAACAACAGTGATCGTGGTGACTCTGGGCCTGAGGTGGCAGAAAGCCCGCGACGCCTCTTGCAGTGTGTGAGCTCAGAGGACCCTTTCCACCACCAGCGTGTCTGTGTGATGGCAGGTTTTACGGCATGATGTGGACTTTTCCTTGCAGTGTGTTTATGTGGCTTCATCTACAGTATATCGACCCCAGGCGTCCATAAATCTCCTTTGCATTCGCAGGTAATTGCCCTGCAGCCCATAGTCCCCCCCATGCAATCTTTGTTACCGCTGAACAATACAACATCAATAAGGTATTGATGTCATTTTCCGACTGCCAAACTTCATTGTCTCCATGGCACAGTAGGTGTAAAATCGCTCTCTCCACTCGAGCGTCTCAGCACACAATGGACACAGGGACGCCTGAAATAAAGCCCATGGAAGCTCATAGCTCACTTTTTTTTACTACTCCATTAAACACGGACCAGAACTACACATGATTAATTTTCTGTTATCTCAGCGACACAATTAAATGCTTTGTTGGACAGCAAATGAAAACGACATGAAATGGTTGCTAATCTGGAGAGCGAGCAAGTGCAAAAAAAAAAAAACAATCAAATGCGTATTTCATGTTTTTTTTGCGCCCCCGCCGTAACGCCCGTAAGAAGTGTGTGCCGGCAGGAACCAAACAAGAGTTGTAATGCCAAGCTGAGCGACTAGCGGCGAAGGAGGGAAGCTAATGGAGCTGGAGAGGAGGACAGCGCACACCGACGCTATGCCTCAGATAGCAAACACTTCTGTTGCTTTTGCAATTATCGGAGACAACAAAATTGAAATAAACGGCAGCGCGGTTCAGCGCTCCTAAAATCCAACAATGAAACCCCAAACACTGCAGGGCTTTGAGGGGATTAATGGTGATCGTTTAATCCAAGACTTTTTGAGTTGTCATGGCTACATTTCACTGAGTCCCCCTGAATGTCACTTAGCTTAACACGAGTCAGATACTTTAGGGGAGGTGTGTTAGATAAAGTATATCCAAGCAACAGTGGGCTGTATCGTCATGGAAACCAATTCAGCCTGAACTGACACAGCATCTGATTGTAGCAAATCTGAACTTTTTAAACTGCTACATCAACAGACCAGACATAGAGCCTAAGGCTGGTTTCACAGACATGGACTAGAGGTCTAGTCTGAGACTAAAAGAGAGCTTTAATGAAGAAACTAGTCCAGGAAACTAGCCCATACCCAGGTTAGATCATAATGCGTGCTGATAGTGCTGTGTTTTATAAGCAAGCAGCTCAATCCAAAACACTCCACAGAATAACAACACAGTTTAAAAGAGTCCCAGAGGCAAGCGACACAAGCAATACTCATGTAAGAGAAAATAAGAATAGAACACGACCTGATAAAACTAGGCATGGAGATGAAGATCCAAAGATAACAGAAGAAGGACGTTTCAGAGGCAGATAAGATTAAAGATGGAAGCAAACTGCCGGACGTCACGAGAGAGGAGGAGAAGTGGGGATGACACGCTGCTGTGAAAGAGGACATTCTTTAGCGCCTCAGCTCTGTGTTTGCCATGCTAGCGGACGCTATGATAATAACCTATAAATAAATAACACTCATTTATTGTGACTATGAACGCTCCATAAA
>NW_027468870.1:5281999-5284499 GCF_046254945.1 Alosa pseudoharengus
GGCATGCGTGTGTGTATGTGCGACTAGCGTGCTTGTGTAAGACTGGTGTGCATGGGTGTGAGTGTGTGAGACTGGCGTGCATGTGTGTGTGTGAGAGAGACTGGCATGCATGTGTGTGTGTTACGGACCTCAAAGAAAGGTTCTAACATAAATTTAGAGACACACCAGAGGTAAGGCTCAAAAATACGGATGTCCAAAAGCGTCCTCTGCATGTGCTCTCCCCTTGACTGCAGAGGTACGGCTCTTATAGAAGCATGCCAGGGTTAATTGGAGCAGGCCAGGTGTACCGCATCACAGGTTAATTAATCATGTCAGGGTTAATTGGAGCAGGCCAGGTGTACCGCATCACAGGTTAATTAATCATGGCAGGGTTAATTGGAGCAGGCCAGGTGTACCGCATCACAGGTTAATTAATCATGCCAGGGTTAATTGGAGCAGGCCAGGTGTACCGCATCACAGGTTAATTAATCATGGCAGGGTTAATTGGAGCAGGCCAGGTGTACCGCATCACAGGTTAATTAATCATGTCAGGGTTAATTGGAGCAGGCCAGGTGTACCGCATCACAGGTTAATTAATCATGTCAGGGTTAATTGGAGCAGGCCAGGTGTACCGCATCACAGGTTAATTAATCATGCCAGGGTTAATTGGAGCAGGCCAGGTGTACCGCATCACAGGTTAATTAATCATGCCAGGGTTAATTGGAGCAGGCCAGGTGTACCGCATCACAGGTTAATTAATCAGGCACCTGGGTGAAGGCAGAGACACAGAACAAGACAAAACACAAAATGGCCAGCAGGGTGCGCCAGAAATTACCTCCAAAGTAAATCGAGAAATTTAGGGTTCGTAACAGTGTGTGTGTGTGTGTTGTCTAATAGCTGTCTCCCTGTGGGATAATAGCAGTAATGGCCCTGATGTGTGGAAGATGATCTGATCTCCAGTTTAATAATGTGTGTGTTGTGTTGTGATGGGATGTGCAAGGAGTCCATGGCCACATGTGTGTGTGTGTGTGTGTGTGTGTGTGTGTGTGTGTGTGTGTGTGTGTGTGTGTGTGTGTGCGCGTGTGTGTGCGCGTGTGTTTGTGTGTGTGTCTGCATGAGTCTGTGTGTGTGTGTGTGTGTGTGTGTGTGTTTGTGTGTATGTCTGCATGAGTCTGTGTGTGTGTGCGTGTGTGTGTGTGTGTTTCTCTGTGTGTGTGTGTGTGTGTGTGTGAGAGAGTGTGTGTGTGTGCGTGCGTGTCTGCATGAGTCTGTGTGTGTGTGCGTGTGTGTGTGTGTGTTTCTGCATGAGTCTGTGTGTGTGTGTGTGTGTGTGTGTGTGTGTGTGTGTGTGTGTGTGCGTGTGTTTCTGCATGAGTCTGTGTGTGTGTGTGTGTGTGTGTGTGTGTGTGTGTGTGTGTGTGTGTGTGTGTGTTTCTGCATGAGTCTGTGTGTGTGTGTGTGTGTGTGTGTGTGTGTGTGTGTGTGTGTGTGTGTGTTGGGGTTAGTGGTAATAAAACACAAAGTCATGACCTCTGCTGGCCCTCCGGCTCTCAGCTCCTCCGCTAATGAATCACCATGGTAACGCGTCCTGCCTGCCCCGCGTGTCACCATGGTAGCGCTGGCACCAGGGATGGATTACTGCACGGGCCTACCGGGCCCAGGCCCAGGGGCCCAAGGGGTCAGGGGGCCCTGAAGTCCAAGCCTTTGCATCATTGCCTCAATATCAACAAATCAGGATGTAGGCTATGAATCTGATTGCATTTAGTATTGGCCATCCCCAAAATGCACCAGAATACAGCAAATCACATCAAACAAATAAAAAATGTTCTGGGGGAGGACAGGCGCGCTGGAAGCTGTTTCAAGCGAGGGGGGCTGATGGCTGGGTTGGAAAACACGTGACGTCATTATGTTGAGTGCTGTGGCTGACGTTTTTAACATAATATTGTAGGCCTACATTGCCAAATGGCAAAAACTGCCATTTAAAATGCATCGAAACAAAGCATGAAAAATTCAAACTTTATTTCATATCTTTCAATCATTCAAAACAACAGCTCCCAATCAACAGGATCAGGAATACTTATGAAACATGGCCTAAATATAGCCTAAACTGAGCATTGAACGTCTTGAAAGTCCATTCGACTATGGATATGGGGAATGATTTCATATCTGAAACAAAAAACACACAAAAAAAAACCAATTAACTAATTTCATATTTTATCACTACAGACATAATATTTAGTGATATGCAGCCTTATTCTAGCGTAGACTTCTTCAGCCACAGGACTACGACGAATAGATAAATAAATAAGAAATAAATAACGCTAAAATGCTCGGCGGCAGTATAGGGGAATTAAAACCATTTCTTACCTCGATTTAAAGTGCACCAAACGTGGCCTTGCGTTCTGGTGTGTTGCCGATGAAGCTCCGAACAAGAGATGGTATATTCAGCCTGTCCAGAATGTCACTATGTATGTGCATTAGCGCCAGATGTGTCAACCTCTTCTGGCTTGTGGTACTTCAG
>NW_027468870.1:5289499-5294499 GCF_046254945.1 Alosa pseudoharengus
CCTCTCCCTCTGTCTGTGTGTGTGGAGAACCCTCTCCCTCTGTGTGTGTGTGTGTGGAGAACACTCTCCCTATGTGTGTGTGGAGAACCCTCTCCCTCTGTCTGTGTGTGTGGAGAACCCTCTCCCTCTGTGTGTGTGTGTGGAGAACGCTCTCCCTCTGTGTGTGTGTGTGTGGAGAACCCTCTCCCTCTGTGTGTGTGTGTGTGGAGAACCCTCTCCCTCTGTCTGTGTGTGTGGAGAACCCTCTCCCTCTGTTTGTCTGTAAAAAACCCTATCCCTCTGTGTGTGTGTGTGTGTGGAGAACACTCTCCTGGATGGTATCCAGGTTTATTGCCAGAGGGGACATACCAGAACCTTCCATCACAGCCGGAGGCTATGGATCAGACGGCTCAGTCCCACCCTCAGCCTTGATGAACATCAAACACACTCTTTTCCTCATTAATAAAGGTCACAGATAAACCCCTTGAAGTCGTGATGTGGAGTCATAGCGACCACACACACATTTACCGTTGGCCAGGCGACCAGGCATCCTGAGCCATCAATCTCCAGATTGACCCATGACCTCATACTGATACTGTGGGTGGATTTCGGTCTGGCAATGCTGAGAACCAGGACTGAGATGCGTTTGGATCGATAGCTGTTCCTGGTGCCACACACTGCCACTGTTCAAACTGAGCCAACAAGTTTCTATAGCTCAGTCTTTGAGGCCTGGGGACACTTTAGGGTGTCACGTTCGGAGCATTATGGCCTCAATAAACCTTTGTTCTTTAATCCTTTCTGGACAATAGAGGGTGACATATCAAGGAACATTGTGTATCTTTTCACTGGGGCAAAAATAACAACACTTGGCCACCTGCTGAACCTCGCTGATAGACGCTGGCGCTCTGTCCTTGACCTGGTGTCCTCTTTGGGCTGCAGGTCAGAAAGGGTAGTGGAGGGCATATTGAGAAGCCTGAAGGCAGGTCTTCCTGGCTGTCTATTAACATAACTAAGGTTCTTAGTTATAAGGTTATAACTAAGGTTCATCAATCATGTTCTGGATGAGGCCCTTTTGAGGTCCCCTTTCCGGATTTACGTATTACCCCCAAAAGCCCCACATACGCCTCTACAGGGACACTGCTTTCTTTTAAGGGGATGCTTGATATACATTTTACATCAGTGGACAGAAAGATGTTGTATAATGCCATTGTGAAATCTGCTAATGCTAATGTGCTTAAGGGGAGGGTTGACACAAAATGGAGGGGTCATTTTGGGGGCAGTGAAGATCTGTCACCATCATGGAGGGTACTGTACAAGCCCCCCATACCAAAAAGGTATGGGGACCTTCAGTGGCAGGTACTTCACTGTGTCATGGCCACAAAGGTCTTTGTCGTTAAGTTCAGGCATGATCTCTCACCTTTATGTAGTGTCTGTAATGTTTTTTGTGACTGTCTGAAATGGTTGTCCCTTTTTCAGTTGTTGGAGGGAGTGGGCCAGAGGTTGGGGTTTACTTTCTCAAAAGAACTGTTCATCCTTGGGGTTAAATACTTCAAAAACAAAAGGGAACTGTGCACCTTCATGAACTTTTTGGCAATATGGAAGGGTAATCGGTTGGAGGAGGAGGGCCAGATTGTCAACCTTGTGGACATGTTTAAAGCTTTGGTGGAATCAAGGGTTAGGGTTGAATATGCTTTCTTTAAAGTTTCAGACAGTGTGGCTCATTTCTCCCAGAAATGGTGTACTGACAAGGATCTGGTCTCCATTATTGATGGGGCCTTGGCACTTATGTGGTGATGCCATGGGGACTGGGGGGTTGGGGGGGGGGGGCTATACTGTAGTGTTTTAAGGTGTTTTTTGATCCATGCACTGGTTCAATAAAAGGGGTTTTAACAGCCTCTCTCTCTATCAACCTCGTTCATGTGTCTCTCTCTCTCACCTTCTGCTGTGAAGATGAATGAGCTGAGGTACAGATCAAGGTCAGGGCTGAGCTGTGATGCACTGAGGTCAACTCAGCAGGCAGTAAAGACGAGACTCTGCACATCTGTAGGGACTTGCTCTTATGCATCTCCCTTTGACAAACTGAAGGAAGTGACATCATCCTCCGTGCACATTTACGTGCGCCAAAAGACGTGCATCATTGACGTGTGGTCACATATGTTTGGAGGCACACGACACCCCCCTTGATGCCACGTTGATGACACAATTCTCGCCACGCGTTACGTGCCCGAGATACAGATGCAGAACTATATTCAGACCCTAAGAGACCAAGTGCCTGCTTTTCCTTCGAGGGGAGCCCCTGATGATATGTGTTTGTTTTATTCCTCTAGCCTGTTGAGGAGTATGAAATAACATGTTACACTATAGAAACATGATATAATTGGGAACACATATTGTTCTAACTGTAAAAAATGGCATATTGCATGATATTTCCATAACCGCGAGATACACGCTTCACGATTACGGCAAGAAGTTGTTAACAGATGTTCACCAAGATGTATAGCCCATCAGCAATCTATTTAAAATAACACTTATTTGAAGTACCATTCATGTTGTCAAATATTGAAGTTGTGGGAAGTACATAGCTTAAATGGTATGTTTCTTTCGTCCCCCATGCCTGTTCCATTCATTCTGGCCAGGAGAGTCGAATGAAACAAAACGCACATTCGACTTTTGCTTTAATAACTCATGAACGGTTTTGTTCAGAGATGAAATTCCAACTGTATTTGACAGAGGACAGA
This sequence comes from Alosa pseudoharengus, assembly GCF_046254945.1. Classification (NCBI taxonomy): domain Eukaryota; kingdom Metazoa; phylum Chordata; class Actinopteri; order Clupeiformes; family Clupeidae; genus Alosa; species Alosa pseudoharengus. The sequence goes on from NW_027468870.1 coordinate 5,292,217, forward strand.
TGTAGGTTGCTAGTGACAAAATATTAGCTTTCAGTGTGGTACGATGTCTTTGTAAATTACATTTCATTAAAAAGTCCCGGTTCTCCCCCTATGTAATAGACGTGCAGGGTGCTAAAGATTGTCAGACATAGCAACAGTAACTAAGGAGGGCGGGACTTAGCGAAGGGTGAATGACCCTCAGGGATTCTCCCAATAGACTGTATGAAGAACACTGAAACTATAGATTGTTCGCGTAGAATTCTAGAAGGAGCCAGGAAAATAATTGACTCCTCAACAGGCTAGGTTGACTCAGAGGAACAAAGAAAGTGCTGCACACTGCTTCTGTCTATATGCTCATGAGGTCTGAATGTGCTTTTTATTCAACTATGCTTTATTCGCTGCTAAGCAAAAAAAAAAAGCTTGTACTCTTTGAGAAGTGGAGCTAGAAAATGATTACTACAGATTATCTGGGCTTTGTAAAGCAACCATCTATTGTTATCTTGAAATATATATAGCTAATGGCAGTACACAACTGAATAAAGCTGAATTCAATATATCTGTTTTTGTGCTGTGTGTGTGGGGTATAGAATCAGGCTATGTGGCTCAGAATACACTTTGTCAGCCCAATTTGACTACAGCTCCATTGTAACTGACAAATAACCATCATGGGAAATGGCTCTGTGACATCCTCTGTGGCTCTATGGTCATCTAATCTCACAAGATCAATTACGAAAGACCATCGTGAACGACCAAAAACTGCAGTCTGAACCAGGTATTACTAGATCAGCAATAGATGTGCAATGGGATCTGTCTCTGGAACCGGAGCTGATGATGACCCTGATCCGGCTCAGGTGTGGCTCACAGGCGGCTCACATGCGGCAGGCCTCTCCCACTGCACATCTATTCTCCAGCTGGTGCTAGATATCTATGGTGCTCTGAGGTGCTACTGAAGTGATACCACTCCATGTTCCTGCTGCTAGATATCTATGGTGCTCTGAGGTGCTACTGAAGTGATACCACTCCATGTTCCTGCTGCTAGATATCTATGGTGCTCTGAGGTGCTACTGAAGTGATACCACTCCATGTTCCTGCTGCTAGATATCTATGGTGCTCTGAGGTGCTACTGAAGTGATACCACTCCATGTTCCAGCTGCTGCTGGATGTCTATGGTGCTACTCAGGTATACTCTGCTGAACGGATGAATCAGGAGTTATTCTGGAGAATCTCAGTTTAGTAAAGACGCCGCATCTGCAGCCTCACGAGACAGAGATGAAGGTGACGGAGAACTGAGAGCTGTTATTACGAGGAGCGTTTCAGAAAAGGGGCCATAAAAATGAAGGTTTGACACTGAGAGCAGACGGCTCTGCCTTTGTGTTTAAAGAAAAAAAGGACCCATTAAAAATTCAATTTGGACGCTGAGGAGAGATGAGTCTTCTGTTAAAAGATAGCAGAGCGCCGTGCGCGCACACACACACACTCACACACACACACACACACACACACACACACACATACACACACACACACACACACACACACACACACACACACACATTATGTGGGGTAAAGGAGAGACCATGCTGATAATTCTGGATCAGGCCCAGCTTGTAGGTGACTCAAATCAGAGCCTGACTGTGTGCTTTGATGAAAATGCATATGTGTGTGTGTGTGTGTGTGTCTGTGTGTGTGTGTGCATGTGTGTGTGTGTGCGTGTGTGTGTGCATCTGTGTGTGTGTGTGTGTGTTTGTGTGCGTCTGTGTGTGTGTGAGTGTGTATGAGTGTGTGTGTATGTGTGTGTGTGTGTGTATAAGGTGCCATATCACTTCCCATCTCTACGGTTCCATGGTGCATATGTTCACACACACAAACACACAACATATTTAGATTTTTATAATAAAGTTGGACATTGGGCAATTTCAATTGGAATGTGGGAGAGTGCGTCTAAAGGTCATTTAAAGTGAAATCCTGGTGGGGTCCACTATGTTTTAGGTACCTATGAGGTCAGGTGACAGGGTCCTGGCTGCTGGGCCACCCAATGATAGAAACACAAGAGCACACACACACACACACACACACACACACACACACACACACACACACACATTCACACACACACACACACACACACACACACACACACACATACACACACACACACATCTCCGGTTGATGATGTCACAATGAAAGGTTAAATTATCATTCAAACTTCTTTGGTCACTTTATTGACATGTGAAAGACAAAGTTCACAGAGAGAGTTGTCCCTTTAAGCAGCCCTCAAGACTTGTTTTACCTTAAAATAACGGT